>NC_040908.2:77374567-77572073 GCF_004126475.2 Phyllostomus discolor
AGCACCTTTCAAATGTAAACAAAAGAGTGCTGATCTGAGAGTCTGGAGATGCAGCACTAGCCCAGCTCTGCCCCCTTTTCCTCCAGGCCCGTTTCATAAGATGAGTAGATCAGAAATTGCACACTTTGGGAATATTCAGACATGTTCTTTTGGATCTGCATGGTGTTGGCCAATATCATATTTTAAATCTGAATTCATTGTAACTTTATAAGAAAGTCAGATAATCTCTCAGATAGCTTCCTTGAAACAAACAAACAAACAAACAAAGATCTAGTGATTAGCTGGGCATGGGTATGCTCCACTTTGCCATCTAACTCACAATATCCTAATACTTTTAATCAATCCTGATATTGTACCAGTTTAGACCCTCCCTGCCTGATCTGTCTCCAGTTTCAAAAGTCCCTGCTGCTTCCACTCTGGGTAGGCTCTGCCAGATGTTATGCAGATAAAACTGGAAAGAGCTTTGCTTGATTGCTTGATGCTTGTGCCATGTGCCTTGGGAGCCTTTCCTCAGATGCCTGTTTTGATATTGAGGTATGGACTGCAGAACCCCACTGAGCACCCACACATGTGCAATCTAAAAATGCTGGAGAGTTAATGTTGAGTGAGATAAAACTTTAATCAATGGAAAATGGAAAAGACCAGTGGAAAATTCTTCCCTCTTTTGTCAACTACATTCTGAAAGTCTCAAAGAAAAAAAAAATATAGGCTCTTGTTAATTCAAGTGTGGGGTCCTTGAACCCAGTATGGGAATATATGGGTGGGTGAGCCTGATAATGTTAAAACTCCAGAGCCTTGAACCCTTCACACTGGAAAATTCAGTTACCTTCCTCTTGACAGAGGGAGAAGCCTCCCACTGCCTAGAGAGAATGCAGTGACTTCACCTGAGGCAGGCACCTCACAAGCTGATTATTGTTCTCCTCAAAATATGCACCCTCATTTTTGACTCCAAGCCAATGACCAAGGCCAAGTATTGATACAACCTGATCTTGAAAGTTGTACTGTTCCAGGGGGAAAAAGCTTAGTGCTGAAGGAATGACAAGTCTTGACAAGCGGAAACCACCTGGACTAGATGAGCACAAGAGGTTGTGGACCAAAGTGTGTTGGGTAGAGGGTGGAGGTGGGAAAGAGAAGGATGCACAGAGGAGAATTTAATGGAATGAGAACAATCACTGTGGACTCAAGATCAAGTATTAGGACCCTTGGCTGGTCCTAAAATATAATGGAATGGTTTCTTAGAGCTTGGCCATGAAAATGGACTACAAAAAACAACTGAGTAGAAATGCTAGAATTTCCTCTACATAATATTGAAGAGGGGGATCAGAAGGCACAGGAAGGTGAGCATTTTGTTTTATTTTTCCCAGAGAAGTTATCTAGTAAGGATTATAGCAGAATTAAATGAGAATCCAACCTTTCTAAAGTCCAAGTAAGGCACTAGAGTAAGATAGCAGATTTACTTTCTTTTTTCACCCTTCTCTCCAACTCCCTCCCATCTGGCAACCATCGAAATGTCCTTTGTATGTATGAATGTGTTTCTGAATTGTTTGTTTATTTTTATTTTTAGATCCCACATAAGTGAAATCATATACTATTTGTCTTCCTGTGACTGACATTTCACTAAGAATAATACTATCTAAGTCCATCCATGTTGCCACAAGTGGCAAGATTTCATTCTTTTTTTTTATGACTCAGTAATATGCATTGTGTGTATATAGCACTTATTTATCTGTTGGGAACTGCCCTGCCTGGTTTCAGAAACTATAACCCCCATGGCTAAGGCTGAGTGAGAGACCTTGGGACCCTAGCTGCTAAGGAGATGAAGCTTATCTCCCTGGCAGGAGTACCACCTCTGCCCACTTTACTTCACCCTGCCTGTCCCCCAGTGCATGATCAGTTAGCCAATGCTGGGTAAGATTCCTCAAGGAAGGGGCAATCTAAAACAGGCATGATCATGGGGAACCCCCAGGGAAGGGCTTGGGGGGCCTATAGAAAAAGGAGGTGATGGACCCTTGCCCCTCAGCTTTGACATAGCCTGAGTCCTCATTCTGTCTGCAAAAAGTCTCCTAATCTCTTGGCTGCCTTACTTCCCCTGCTCAACCTAAACCTGAAACAATGCCTGTGGTGAGTGTGGGCCTGTGCTGGAAAGGGTAGATTTCCCAGGGCAATCAGGCCTAAGAAAGAAAACATGAAATCCTATGAAATCTACTTTGCTAGTACCCTCAATTTAAATGATAAGGGTCCAAGCCTGAAATGAGTTGATTTGCCCAAAGTTTTGTGGCCCTTTATCTATCTGACCCTGACTTTAAAATAAGCCTTCAGAGTTCTTCGAATGTTATCTATTTGATCATTGTTGTCTGACAATGATTGATAGGCTTAATCTGAGAATGTGGGTCTTCGGAACCACTGGTTGCTTACTGATTGTAATAATGTTCTGTGTACTTTGATGCATTTGCAAATTATTTTTCCCAGGGTCATGTGAGAGACCAGCAAGCAGCAAGCTTTGTGGGATCTATAGCAGTCTTAATTAAAAACAAGGGGGGAAATATAGGAGACCGTTCTGCATGGCATGGGCCCACACAGGACCAACACCCATGGGTAGGTTCTCCTGTGGGGAAATAGGCCTGCATAGTACCTAGACTGTTATGAGACTTGCTTTTGCTAAAACTCCCTCAGCCTGAATTGAGACAGCAAATGCTTACTGTAACTTCCTAAAATCCATGCTAAACCTTCCAAGGATGAATGAACCAGTTCAACCACTTTCCCCTTTGCATTTGCAAATATCCTTCTTCTGTGATGTGATTAGCAGCAGCATTTCCTTTGTTTTCTGTAAAAGGTAACCACCTAAAGTGAACCTGTGCATAGTAAATGAGGACCATCATGTAATGTGACCAGAAAAGAAATAAAGGCCGGTCAAGGCAAGGGCCAGGGTTCTCTCCCTTTTTCTCCACAGGACTTGATAGTCCGTGTGAATTTCTTGTGCCTCATCCACAATGTGGTGGACCCCATGAGCCTGGGTCCACATCATTTATCCACTTGTTTGTTAACTGACTCTTAGGTTGGTTCCATGTCTTGGTTATTGTAAATAATGCTACAAGGAACACAGAGATGCATATAGTTTTTCAAATTAGTGTTTTGGAATTTTTTAGATAACTACCCAGGAGTGGAATTTGTGCTCATATAACAAACAGTTCTATTTTTAATTTTTTGAGGAGCCTACATATTGATTCTTATAATGGCTGTACCATTTTACAATCCCACCATCAGTGCCCAAGGTTTTTGTTTGTTGATTTATTTAGATAGTCATTTTGACAGATGTGAGGTGATAATCTCACTGTGGTTTTAATTTATATTTCCCTGATGATAATTGAGCATCTTTTCATATTTGTCCATTGGCCATCTTTATGTTCTTGGAGAAATGTCTGTTCAGGTCCTCTGCCCATTTTTAAATTAGATTGTTTGCTTTCTTGGTGTTGAGTTGTATGAGTTCATTATATAAGTATATATTTTTAATTGTTCAAGTATAGTTGTATCTCCTTTCCCCCACTACTCCCCCCCACCCCAGCCATCCCCACTCTCCAACCTTGATCCTACCCCATTTTGGTTTTTTCCATTTATCCTTTGAACATGTTCCTGAAAACTCTTCCCTCTTTCCCCACCATTATCCCCTTCCACCTCCCCTCCGGTTACTGTCCATTTGTTCTTAATTTCAATGTCTCTGGTTACATTTTGCTTGCTTGTTTGTTTTGTTGTGTATTTTGAATATTAAAACCTTAATAGATACATCATTGATGAATACACTCACCTATTCAGTATGTTGCCTTTTTCTTTGAGAGATGATTTCCTTTGCTATGCCAAACCTTTTTAGTTTGATGTAGTCCCATTTGTTTATTTTTTTCTTTTGTATCCATTGCCTCAAGAAGGCATATTTTTTAAAAATTAATAAGAGTGAGGTCACAGAGTTTAATGCTTATTTATTCCTAGATGTGTTTTTTAATGAAATTCTAAATAGGATTTTCTTAATTTCTCTCTCTGAGGGTTTGTTATTGGTGTAATAAATGCAACTAATTTCCTGAATATTAATTTCTGCTACTTTACTATTATTTCCAATAGATTTTTGGTGGACTTTTTAGGGTTCTCTCGATATAGTCATGTCATCTACAAATAATGACAATTATACTTCTTCCTTTCCAGATTGGATGATTTTATTTCTTTTTCTTGTCTGATTGCTGTGGCCGGGACTTCCAATACTACATTGTGGGCATCCTTGTCTGTTCCTGATCTTCAAGAAAAATTTTAGCTTTTAAACCATTGAGTATGATTTTAGCTGTTGATTTATCATATATGGCCTTTTTTATGTTGAGGTATGTTTCCTCTATCCCCACTTTGCTAATAGTTTTTTTTTTTTTGCATGAATAGATGTTAGATGCCATCAAATACTTTTTCTGTGTCTATTGATATGATCATATGATTTTATCCTTCATTTTGTTTATGTGGTATATCACATTAATTGATTTGTGAATACTGAACCACACTTGCATCCCAGAAATAATTATCACCCAAAAACTTTGTATGACTTTTTAAATGTTTTACTAAATTTGGTTTGCTAATATTTTGTTGAGAATTTTTATTCTTGGAATCAGGATAATCCAGGCCTTATAAAATAAGCTTGAGAGCCTTCCTCTTCAAATTTTGGGAGTAGTTTGAGAAACATAGGTGTTAATTCTTTTCTTTATTTAAAAAAAAATTTAATATTTTATTTATTTTATTTTTAGAGAGGGGGGAGGGAAGGAGAGAGGGCAAGAAACATCAATGTGTGGTTGCCTCTTTCACGCCCCCTACTGGGGACCTGGCATGCAACCCAGGCATGTGCCCTGACTGGGAGTTGAACCTGTAAACCCTTTGTTTCATAGGCCCACACTCAAACCACTGAGCTATACCAGCCAGAGCGGTGTTAATTCTTTGAATTAATGGTTGGTTAAATTCACCTGTGAAGCCATCTGGTCTAAGAATTTTGTTTGTTGTGAGTATTTTGGTTACTAATTTTTAGTAGTAGTTAGTGATTTGTTCAGATTTTCCATTTCTTCTTGATTCAGTCTTCAAAGAATGCATATTTCTAGGAACTTATGCATTTTTTCAGGTTGTTACATTTGTTGGGATATACTTGTATGTAATATTTGTTTTTTTTCCATTTCTAAAGGCATGCACATTTATGCATTTATTTTCTCTACAATATTCTTTTGTCCAAATCAAATGTCTTCTAGTGGATTTGGCTCTCTGTCAGGGAAACTTGACGTCATGCTTTATTTTTTTATTATTGTTGTTCAAATACAGTTGTCTCCATATTCCCAATTTTCTTATAATCCTTCCTATTTCATTTGTGTAATTTATCAGTTTTTCTCTTTCATTTCTGATTTTATTTTGTTAGATATTCTCTATTTTTTTCTTGAGTCTGGCTAAAGGTTTATAAATTGTGTTTATCTTTTCAAACAACCAGCTATTGATTTTGTTGATCTTTTGTATTGTTTTCTTCGATTCCACTTCATTTATTTTCTCTCTGACCTTTATTTCCTTCCTTCCACTCACTTTGAGTTGGTTTGTTCTTTTCTATTGTTTATAGGTATAAGTTTAGATTGTGTATTTGAGATGTTTCTTGTTTATTTGAGAGGGTAGGCCTGTATTGCTATCAACATCCCTCTTGGACCTGCTTTGGCTGTATCCCATAAATTCAAGGTCATTGTGTTTTCATTTTCATTTGTGTATGGTATCTTTTGATTTCATTCTTGATCTTGTTGTTAAAACATTCATTGTTTGGTAACATGTTAGTGAGCCCCCATGTGTTTGTGTATTTTCAGTTTTCTTTTAATCAATATCTCATTTTATTCCATTATGATCAAAGAATATGCTTGATACAACTTCACTTCTGAGGTTTGTTTTGTGTCTTAACATGTAGCTTTTTCTGGAAATGTTCCATGTGCATTTGAAAAGAATATATATCCTTCTGCTTTGGGGTGAAATGCTTTAACAATATCTATAAGATTCATCTTGTCTAATGTGTCATTTAAGGCCTCTGCTTCCTTGTTGATTTTCTGTGGATCAATCCATTGTTGTTTATGGGCTATTAACATCTCCCACTATTACTGTATTACTATTCATCTATCCATATATGTCCGTCAATATATATTTGCTTTATACATTCTGTGCTTAAATGTTTACAAGACTTATATCCTCTTGTTGGGTTGATCTCTTTATTATTATGAAATGTTCTTTTTGTCTTATGTTACAGCCTTTATTTTAAAGTCTATTTTATCGGATATAAATATTATTAACCCAGCTTTTTTGTTATTTACATCTGCATTAAGTAGCTTTTGTCATCTTTTTACTTTCAGTCTGTGTGTGCCTTTTGATATGAAGTGGAGCTATTGTAGTTAGTATAAGAATGGGTGTTGTTTATTTTATCCTTTCATCCACCCTATAGTTTTTTTTTATTGTAGCCTTTTAGTCTATTTACATTTAAAGTAATTATTGGTGTAATTAAGCTCTCTGTTTCCAATGGACATGATAGAATTCTGGAAGGACAGAGGCCAGATGGTGGCATTTTAAGATCAGAAACAAAAATGAAAGCAAGACTGGAATAGTAATCAGGGTACCTTGATCTCAGGAATCCTTGGAGATTGCTAACCAAACATGGTGTGGCAAAGATGGATAGCCAACAGCAATGTTTCTTAACATGTATAATTTTTTTAATATCAAGAAATAGCAGAATAATGACATCAGACCCTCATTTGGTTTCTAGATCTAAGTCAGTTCACAGACCCAACATCCATTGATAGGAAGGGATGAGGCTTCTCTCAAGGCAGGATCATGGAAGGCCACCACAAATTTACTATTATTTACTATTATTACTAAATACAATTACTATTTACTATTATTACTAAAAAATAATAATTTATTATTATTATTTATTGTTCCCTGAATCCCTTCCCAAAAGATGTACAGCTATTTTCTAAAGTATGTATGCATGGAAGGAATGGCAATACCCACATCTCTAAGGACTATTAGATACAGGATGTGATCTAACACTGAAAACAAAGAACCTGACCTGCCATGATGAACTTTCAGTTAGTGTGGGGGTTTCTGGAGCACAGGTGGCAAAAAGAATTTGGTCCAAATCTGTCTTACAGTGGATCCACAGAACAACCCTATAGTAATTCCACCAATACCTGGGTGTGTAATTGGATAGATATAGTAAGGAGCTTGCAGAAGCCTCACATTTAGTTCCATAAATGTGATTGAAAGACCATTATGGTAGTATGGGCCAAGTGGGAGGCCCTCAAGCTACCCTCTAGCACAGTCCCAGCTAAAATAATAAATCAGAGGAATTGTTGCCTCTTCTGGGAGAAATTGTAGACATTAGTGCCACATTTAAATTTTATAAGATGTAAAGTTGGCATTCCCTATCATATCCTTGTTTGGCTCATCATTCTGGCCCTGAAAAACCAAATTCATCATGAGGAATGACCATGGAGAAGCATAAACTTAACCAGAGGGCAACACTGATTGCAGCTTCCCTGTCAGATGTGGCAATTTAACTAGAGCAGGTGAAATAGCTGTCTTTTCCCAGGGCTATGCTAATTCTCTTTTTCTCTATCATAGTGTAGTCTGAAGGGATCTCAATCATCTTGAATTCTGGAGAACACCATGATGATTGACCACAGTGGTGACTTCATGTAGATTATAACTGGTGAGCACAAAATGGAAAACCTTGCCTACTCTAGTGAGATATTTGTGGACCAGAAATGGAAGATAAACAAAGCTAAATAAAACAGAGGTATTTAAATATCAGATAATGAGTTCAAAACAATAGTTGTAAGGAAATTAAATGAGCTCAGTGAGAATTACCAAAAACTATAGGGAATTGATGAGGAACTTACTGCAAACTATATCAGTATAAAAAAGTATATAAAAACTATCAACAAGAGTGAAGAGGAAATTACATACAATTTCTGAATTGAAGAAAACAGTAGAAAGAATGAAAAGCAGCCTAGATGAAGCAGAGGATCAAATAAGCAAGCTAGAAGACAAGGCAGAAAAAACTCCCAGAAAGAGCAAGATAAGGAAAAAAGACTTAACAAAGAGGGGTTAAGGGAACTTCAGGGCAAAATGAAATGAAATAATAACAGCATAATAGGGATACTAGAAGGAGAAGAAGAGTAGCAAGGAATAGACCTGTTTGAAAAAGTATTGATGGAAAACTTCCCTAATTTGGTGAGAGAAAATGTCACACAAGTCCAGGAAGCAGAGAGGGTCCCAATCAAGAGGAACTCAAAGAAGCCCACTGTAAGACACATCATAATTATGAGACAGATACCGTGCCAGCAGTATCCATCACTGCTGCAGATGCTCGTTGAAACACGAGAAAAACACACACACGGACAACCAAATCCTGTGGAGAAATAGATATGAAATGGCCACTGTCTCTAGTGGAGAACACCTTGGCCACCCTCTCTAGTGGAGACTGCCTTGTTCACCTGCCCAAGCAGGCTTTTATTAAACATACTTATCCAGTTTTTGAACTCCTGTCTGCTCAGGAAGATAAAACACTTAGTTAACTTTGAAAGGGGCTTTATCATTTAAAAAGACTACAGGACCTAAAAGGCTAGTTTCATTTCCTGCAAGTGCCTTCATACTCTAATTAAAGAGTATCCTCCAGCAAGCAGATCTTACAGGATCTTTCATATTCTATGTCTCAGGTCTGATTACCTCGGGGGTCTGCCGACTCTGGCCTGGACTGCACCGCCCCTGTTATTTCCACAGGCTTGAGTCAGGCAGAGGAGACAAAGGCAGCCTGGAGACTTGGATTTCTCAAGGACTCAGGCTTTGGCAAAGCCAAGGGGGCAGGGATTGATGTTGATCACCCCTTCATTTCCACAGCCCCCCAAGTCCTTCCCTGAGGCCTCCATGTGATCATGCCTGTCTTAGGCAATCCCCCTCTTGGGAAATCTTACCTGTCATTGGCTAACTGATCAAAAATTGGGGGCCAGGCATAGAACAGGCAGTGTTCATGACAGGGAAATAAGTTTTGTCTCCTTAGTGTCTCTTGGTTCAGAGGCCTCTTACTCAGCCTTAGTCATGGGGGGTTACAGTTTCCTGAGACTGCAGGGCAAACCTCAACATAATTAAAATGGCAAAATTCCAAGACAAAGAGAGAATCTTAAAGGCAGCAAGGGAGAAACAGGCAGTAACACATGAGAGAGCCCCAATAAGGCTATCAGCTGACTTCTCAATGGAAACACTACAAGCCAGACAGAAATAGCAAGAAATGTTCCAAGTAAAGAAAAGCAAAGGCCTGCAAACAAGACTACTCTATCCACAAAAGCTCTCCACTAAAATAGAAGGCAAAATATGGACTTTCCCAGACAAAAGAAGGCTGAAAAAAATAAAACTCCACCAAACTAGTAATGCAAAATATGCTAAAGGAACTGCCACAAGAAGAGAAAGAGAAAGTGAGACAGAGAGAAACACAGGTACAATGGGAGTAAAATGACAATGAATAAGTATATATTCATAAGGTTATATGAATGAATGAATAAGGTTATAAAAAATAACCTTAAATGTAAGTGGATTAAATATTCCAATCAAAAGACATATGGTAGTTGAATGGATAAGAAAACATTACCCTCACATATGCTGCCTACAAGAGACTCATCTCATAACAAAAGACCTACGCAGATGAAAGTAAAGGGTTGGAAAAAAATATTCCAAGAAAATGGACAGAAAAAAATCTGGGGTAGCAAAATTTGTATCAGACAAAATATACTTCACAACAAAGGCCATAAAGAGACACACAGAAGGACACTTCACAATACTCAAGGGAAGAATTCATCAAGAAGACATAAATATTGTAAACATATATGCACCCAACATCGGAGCTCCTAAATATATAAGGAAAATCTTGGAGGACTTCAAGAAAGATAGAGAGAGCAACATACTTATACTAAGGGATTGTAACACCCCACTATCAACAATAGACAGATCTTCCAAACAAAATATCAACAATGATATTGTGGCATTGAACAATGCCCTATATCTTAACTGATTTACATATTCCTTTCATTCCAAAGAAGAAAAATACACATTCTTTTCAAATGCATATGGAACATTTTCAAAGATAGACCACATAATAGGGCACAAAACAAGCCTCAACAAATTCAAGAAAATTGAAATCATATCAAGCATTTTCTCTGACCACAAGGGACTGAAACTAGAAACCAACCTCAAGGAAAAAAATTCAAACATTTAAATTCATAGAGATTGAATAACATGCTATAAAAATTAATATGTTAAAAATGAAATCAAGGAAGAAATAAAAACGTTCCTGAAAACAAATGAAAATTAACACACAATAATCCAAAACCAATGGGATGCAGCAATAGCAGTCCTGAGAGGGACGTTCATAGTGATAAAGGCAAACCTTAAAAAGATAGAGAAATTTCACCTAAACAACCTAACCCTACATTGATAAGAACTGGAGGAAGAACAACAGACAAAGCCCAGAGTGATTGGAAGGGAGGAAACAGCTAAGATAAGAACAGAATTAAATGATGTGGAGTCAAAGAACAGTTGAAAGGATCAATAAATACTGGAGTTGGTTCCTTGGAAAGATAAGCAAAATTGACAAGTTTCAACCAGATTTATCAAGAAAAAAAAAAGAGTACCCAAATAAATTCACAAGTGAAACAGGAGAGATTACAATCAATATCACAGAAATACAAGGGATTGTGAGAATTTATTACAAACAAGCATATGCCAAGATATTTGAAAACATGGGTGAAGTGGAAAAATTTCTAGAAAAATATAACCTTCCAAACCTGATTCAAGAGAAGCAGAAAGCCTGAACAGACTAATAACAGCTGGTGAAATCACAGCAGTAATCAAACTCCCAGCACACAAAAGCCCTGACCCGACAGTTTCACAGAAGACTTTTACAAAACACTTAAGGAAGAGCTAATCACTATTAAGATTTTGTAAAAAACTTTTAAGATTATGTCAAAAACTTCAAGAAGAGGGAATACTCCCAAACTTTTTATGAAGCCAACATCATCCTAATCTCAAAAAGCAGATAAAGACACAAAAAAGAAAACTACAGACCAATATCGTTGATGAACATAGACAGTAAAATACTCAATAAAATAATGGCAAACTGCATCGAGCAATATATCAAAAAGATCAAACTCCATTAACAATTGATATTCATCCGAGGCAAGGATGGTACAATATTCGCAAACCAATAAATGTAACATATCACATAAAGAAAACAAAAATCTCATGATCATATCAATAGATGTGGAAAAGGCATTTGATAAGGTACAGTACCCATTTATGATCAAAAACACTCATCAAAGTGGGAATAGAGGGAGCATTCCTCAACATAATAAAGGCCATATATGAGAGACCTACAGCCAACATCATACTCAATGGGCAAAAACTAAAATCTTTTCCACTAAGATCAGAAACAATGCAAGGTTGTCCACTTTCACCACTTCTATTCAACATATTATTGGAAGTCCTAACCACAGCAATCAGACAAGAAGAAGAAATAAAAGGCATCTAAATTGGAAAGGAGGAAGTAAAACTGTCATTGTTTGCAGAAGGCATGACAGCATACATAGAAAACCATACAGACTCCACCAAAACACTACTTGATCTAATATGTGAATTTGGCAAAACAGTGAAATACAAAGTCAATATTCAGAAATCAGTGGCATTTTTGTACACCAACAATGAAATATCTGACACAGAAATTAGGAAAATACCCATTTGCTATAACAAAAAGAAAAATAAAGACCTTAGGAATAAACCTATCCAAGGATGTAAAAATCTATACTCAGAAAACTACACAACACTGAGGAAAGAAATTAAGGAAGACACATTAATTGAAGCATAAATCGTGCTCATGGATTGGAAAATTAACATAATCAAAATATCTGTACTACACAAAGTGATTTATAGATTAAATGCAATCTCTATGAAAATATCAATGACATATTTAATAGATATAGAACAAACATTTCAAAAATTAATATGGAATCATAAATGACTGAAAATAGCTGCAGCAATTTTGAGAAACAAGAACAAAGTAGGAAGGATCACAATACCTGATATCAAACTATATTACAAGGCTACAATAATCAAAACACTCTGGTACTGTTATAAGAACAGATACATAGATCAATGGAACATAATGGAAAGCCCAGAAATAATTCCAAGTCTCTATGATCAGCTAATATTTGCCAACAGGGACAGAAGCATAAAATGGAGTAAAAATAGCCTCTTCAACAAATGGTGTTCAGAGACCTGGACAAGTACAAGTAAAAAAAAAAATGAAATTCAACCAGCAATTTACAGCATACACAAAAATAAACTTAAGGTGGATAAAAGAGTTAAATATAAGTCACAACACCTTAAAAGTCCTAGGGGAGAATATAAGCAGGGAAATCTCAGATATTCCATTTAGCAGCATATTCACTGATATGTCCCCTAGAGCAAGGACCCTAAAGAAAAGAATAAACAAATCAAACTACATCAAAATAAAAAAAAGCTTCTTCATGGTAAAGAAAACATAGGCAAAATGAAAAGGGAATCAACTTTTTCAGAAAATATATTTGCCAGTGATACCTCAGATAAGGGTTTGATCACAAAAATATATAAAGAACTTGCACAACACCACTGCAAAAAGAGAAACATTCCAATTTACAAAAGGGCAAAAGACCTGGACAGACACTTTTCCAAGGAGGACATACAGAGGGCCCAGACACATATGAAAGGATGCTTAACATCACTAGCCAGCAGAGAAATGCACATTAAAACCACAATGAGATACCACTTCACACTGGTCAGAGTGATCATCATAAACAAATCAACAAACAGCAAGTGCTGGAGAGGTTGTGGAGAAAGAGGAACCCTAGTACACTGTTGGTGAGAATGCAAACTGTTGTGGCCACTTGGAAAACGGTATGGAATTTCCTCAGAAAACTAAAAATAGAACTGCCTTTTGACATGGCATTTCGACTCCTGGGATTATGCCCTGAGAACCCTGAAACACTAACTCAAAGAACCTGTACACCCCAATGTTCATAGCTACACAGTTTACAATAGCCAACTATTGGAAGCAACTTAAGTGCCCATCAGTAATTGAGTGGATCAAAAATCTGGTACATTTATACAATGGAATACTCTTCCTTAGAAAGAAAGATGGAGCTTTAACCCTTTGAGACAGCATGGATGAATCTGGAGATCATTATATAAGCTAAGTGAAATAAGCTAGGCAGTGAAATACAAATACCATATGATCTCACCTATAAGTGGAACCTAACCGACAAAACAAACAAACAAGCAAAATATAACCAGAGATGTTGAAATAAAGGACAAACTGTCAAGTAACCAGAGCAGAGAGGGCAGGAATAATGGGGGTGGGGGGGAAGGGAATGTTTACCAAGGAACATGTATAAAGGACACTTGAAGAAAGCCTTAGAGGGGATAGGAATCGAGGGTGAGATGTGGGAGTGGGTTGGGTAGCTGAAATGGTGGGGGAGAAATGGAGACAACTGCACTTGAACAACATTAAAAATAGATAATAAATAAATAAATAAATAAGATTAAAATGCCCATCATTTCTGCCCAGGTAAGCTTGCTTTTAGAAGAGGGCCTGAGAGATCCATGCTGGTGTTCTGATAAGATGAAGTGTCCACTCTGATGACTCTTGTGACAGAAAGAAAAGTGTTGGTGCCAAGTTCTGGGGGCACCACACCAGGCTGTGGGGCTAATGCAATCTCATATGGTCACAGAATGGACACACAATCCTTTTTGAATGATCTGTTATCCACTGATGGTGTTGTTTTCTGTGTTTCATTGAGAGGACAGTTTTTCCAGGTCAGATTCTAATTCTAAAGGTAGTGGAGCAGCATCAGGGTCCTGGGAGCTTGCAGGCAGCCCACATTCTTTCTTCAGTCCCTGATGACTATCTAGTTTGGTTCCACCCCAATTAGCTGATAGGGCTGAGGGGGCCAGGAGGGCTCTGGAGCCAACAGTCTTAGACTGTCACCTAGAATGAGAGTAATGTACCTGTTTCTAGAGAATGCCATTTACTGTGACTGGGCAGTACAGCCCTCTAGAAGCACCATCAGAGATAGCCTAGCTAGCTAGCTGGCCCTGGCTTGCTGCCAGCTGAACAAAGGCTTCTAACAAGTTCTGGTGTCTACAAACTCACCTGTGGATGGCTAAACATCTTAGGCCTAAACACAAGGACATCTTCCCTATACCCAGATCTTCCCACTCACACCAAACTGCTCCTCCCTTCCACTCTCTTTCTCTTGCTTGGCATGGAGTTATACACCAAGCTGGAGAGTATATACACCAAGTTATACACTCACACTGATTTTGATGCACTGAACTTTATGACTGTTTTGAACAGAAAAGTAGATTTTCCTTCGAATGAATTGGGTAACCCAAACATCAAAGTAAAAGCAGTTTTTAATTTTGAGTCTGGCCGAAGTTATTTAACATATGTGCTATATGCTGCATTTGACACATGAAAACTTTCCAATATCCTTACAGGTCCTATTATTTTTCTCATGCCCATTTTACAGATGAGGAATTTTGGGTCTTGGCACTTGAATCAAGAGCCTGCATGTTTCATCACTGTGTTCTGCGAACTTCTAGAATCCCCCCCATTGAGACCAGAGGCACACTCTCATTGCTGGAGGAAAGCACCAGAGCCCCTCTCTCTGTAGAAAGGACACTCCATTGAGGAGCAGGAGATTGGGGAAGAGGAGTCTTGACAATGAATGATCTTTTCAACCTATTAAATGAAAATGGCCTACTGGACAGAGCCCCAGTTTGGAGCAGGGAAGTGAGATCTGTAAGCCAACCCAGTCCCATCTGAGGCCTTCACCAGTCCACCAAGACATTTTGAGGAAGGGGCAATGTCAAAGATGAGGCAGCCCAATTTCTGTTCCAATATGACATGGGCTGGGGAGCAGAGGAGTATATAAAGAGGTGGCAGGTCCACTTCTCCAGAGCAATTTCCCTCAGTTTCTTGATCTCTACAATGGGCATAGTAACAGTACCTGGCACATAGGGTCATGGTGAAGCTTAAATAGTTTAATGTGTATGAATACTTAAAACAATGCTTGGCACATAGTACTCCATTCATGTTAGATAGTAGCTGTAATAGGTTTCTTTTTTAAACCAGAATAGTTAATAAGTTCTTTTTCAACAAAATACCCCATGGTTAAAGAGTTTCTTGACTATTATACAAGTAAGAAACATCAGAATATTCTACAAAGAAAAGCAGTAGTATCTTCTTCCCCTGCACCATTGTAAGAACTATTTTGGCTGAGGTAAAAAAAAATAATAAGTATTTATTTGAGTACTTGCAGTGCAGAGGATACTTTTGTGTAAATCATTTCATTTAGTGCTTTCATCAGCTCTGAAGGGTATTTTCTTTCCCAGAGAAGGAAGCCAAGGATCAGAGAGGTTAAGTGTCTTATCCTTTATTGCAAGTGCTGTCTGAGCCTCTATGCCATTCTGGACCCAGTGACAAGAGATGAACAATGTGACCTTCAGTAAATCCTTACAGCCCAGTTTCAGTTGGGCTTGCTCAATCCATTAGCAAAATGGAGACCCAAAATTCACCATGTTCACCTCAAAGTGTTTCACTTTTCAGGCAGTAATAAATCCTCCCAACATCACCAGAAGCCAGGGTCATTGAGCTCCAGTAGCTGACTGGCATCTCAAGAGCAGAGCCAGCTTAGACATAGGCATGTTAAAAGGCATGTTATGTGTGGAGGTTGTGGGCAGGGGGAATGCTGGGCTCTGGCAAGAACATGCAGTCCAAAAAGTTTTGACTCATGCTTTGTAAATTGGTTTCATGCAAGGGTTGTCAATGGAGGCCTGGCTGAATAATAGGATTTTCACCACAGTTCTTCTCTCTCTCCTCTGCAGCAGTCCAAATCTGTGTGCACAGTGTCTGGAGGGATGTGATTGCTTAGCAGGGCATGCCCAGTCAGGCACCATGGCTCTAGCTGGACCCATGTGGATCCAAGAGGCCATGGTTCAGAGCAGCCTCAGAGAACAGCTTAAGTGCTCCACTAACCTCTACCAGGCCAACAACAGGTTCAGGCACTCTCAGCCTCCCTGTTCATTACTGTGTGTGTGTGTGATGGGGTGGGTGGGGGAATACTTCAGGAAGTTCCCATGGGATTATTTATGGCTTGACTGCATGGTCCCTCCAGTTCTGACTGTCATTGTGAGTTCCCACTATGTGCAGTTAACTGAAGAGTAGCCCCATCAGGGCCCAGAAACACAAACAACTGAAATGCAACCATTCCCTAGAGGCAGAATGATTTATTAGGAAAGTTCTCTCAGGAGAGATGAGGTGAGAGAACTAAGTAAAAATGTCATCTGGGCCAGACCAACTTCAGTCTGGTCCCATTGGGAGCCCAGGAGCATGGGATATACCATAAAGCAAGACTTAAGTTGAGACTTGGGGCCTGGTCTTTTTTGCCCTTGTGTCAGTCATTGGCTATTGGCCAGGCAAGGGATGAGGGCTACCCACTGGGGTCAGGTGCCTCCTATTTGGGTAAGACTAATTTTCTAGAGGATGGGACAGCTGTTAGCAGCCAGTTGGGGGGATGTGTGCAGCAGTCCAGCCATGGGGGTCTGAGTGAGGTACCAGCAGTATCCTTGCACCATGCCCATGGGAATATAGCCAGAGCACAATTCAACCAGAACCCCACCAAGAGCCATCCTTGTGACTCTGACTCCTAAAAAAAGCCAGAAATACAAGGATCCAGGCAGCACTACAATGAGCAATATATGTGATAACATAGCCATTATCCCAAACACCCATCCTCTGAAACTACAAAGTCAAGATCTGCCCTCTTATCTCTTCCCAGTAGGACTCAAGCCTACAGGCTCCATCAAGTATGGTCCTAGGAGCTTCTGCCCAGGCTTCTTGAAGCCAAAGCCATCCCTGTCTTCACACAGCCACACAGGACATCCAACAGAGCTACTCTAAAAATCCAAAGCCTCTGCCCAGAACCTTTAATACAAGTTCACTGTTGAAACACAAGTATCTGCCTCAGATGTGGGAGAGATTAAATTAGGAGCAATCTTAACACTTTGTGGCAGAGGGAAGTGAGAAAGAGATGTCAGCTCCCCAATGATATACTAATATTAGGGAAATCTAGGTTTAAAGGTATTTCATAAGTTTACCTTTGCCTGCTAATAGAATATAATCACCAGTAACATCATAATGAGGTAATGTGCTGTACTTCAAGAGACCCAGCAAGTTCTTTGCAATTTTTCTGATAGGGAGAGTAAGGGTGAATAAAAGAAGGGAAAATGGGAATAATTAGCAAAGTAGATTAAAGCAGTCACAAAGGTTATAGTCTCAACAGATTGAATAGCTGTGGGCTTTGTGTTTTCTCAGTGAGACAAGTAAACTTGGTGCTGTATTCCTGGAGTATCCAGAGATTGAAGGACTTGTCACAAACAAATAAGCAGATTTTCCTGGGGTCCTCATGGGCTAACTAGCAGTGATCTCCACCTAGTACTCCCCCAAGTCCTCAGGTCTTGGGCAAAAAGGCTATGTTCAAAGAACTCAGCCTAGGACTGGGGTTGTTCTAGTGGTTATGCAATCTGCTTATCAATTGTATGCTGGGTGCTCAGGATGGGTGAGCTGTGATAGGCTCAGGCTCAACTTTGACAGTGATTGATCCTGCTCTAATTGTTCCAGAGGTACACTGTGTCTCATGTTTATTGAGTCTATGATTTGGGGTGGGCTAATTTTGCATGTGCACCTATATAAGAAACCTGACTGGGTGCCAGTGACCAACCTATTTGGTAAATCAGAAAAGAGGACCTACCCACATGAAAAGAAAATGTGACTCAGAGCTTAAGGCAATAAAATAAACTTCAAAACTCTTATTTACTGTTTATGTCATTTCAGCCCTTATGCCCATTCTGCCCTCATGCCCACCCTCTTTAGGACAGGAAAATGTTTGATCTGCAGGACTTTGAGAAAGTGATGAAAGCCATGAAAACTCTTTCCAGAAAAAGAACAGATACATATACACACACAAGTTTTGGTGCAATTTCAAGCATTCATAGATCTCAACCATGAACCCAACGTTTCAAAATTCTGAAGAGTGGGGAAAGTCAAGGGGATGAGCCACTTTCCTAGCCTGATCCGACCCTGAGACGGATGTTGCTTAAGCAAGAGGCCATCCAGAAGCCCCTTGAGACAGCTAGGATCTGGTGTGGGCTCCAGTTTTTATTTCCTTTGTTCCCTTGGTTATTTTTCCAGGCCTCTGGGTCTTTTGGTGAAAGAGAAACCAGTTGCATCAGGACAGGACTTGGTGACTATATGAGAGGGAGGCAAGAGCAGGGTCACAAACTGTGGCTTGCAGATCCACATGAGAGCCTGCACAATTGCGTCTTATATTGTGGAATTTTTGTCACCCCTACTCTATTCCCCAAATGGACCAGCATATAACCCTTAAAGGGAAGGGGCTCTTGTGCTGGCTTTGAAAGGCAGCAAAGTGGTGGGGGGAGGACTGTGGAGATTTTGTACCTTACTAGAGCTAGTCTAGAGGGGAAAAAACCCTAAGGGACAAAGTCATTGTGGCCACACCACAGAAAAAGGAAGGAAGCTGAGATTCTGCAGCCTGGAAGGAGGAACAGGAGGGAAAGTGGGCCCATAAATTGGCTAGACTTGAGAAGAGTGTGGGTTGTTACCTGTGGGACACTGCTAGCTTACTGTAGTTCTGAGGTGACTGGAGTCATATGTTTAGAAAGCTTTGCTGTCTCTCAGTGATCACTGGTGGATCATGTACCCATAACTGTGCATTGTATTTTGGCAATGTTGCATCCAGAGGAGACTGTAAATCCACATTGAACCTACCCTTTCTGGCAAAACACACAGTCTGAATGGATTGGATGAAGAGATGGAAGTGGTTGGAAGTCAGGGGTAACTCAAATGTAACCAAAAAAATGTGGGGAGCCAAAAAGAGAATTTTCTTTTGATCTCAGAATTCTTCACAACCCACTATCTTCTGCTGATAGTGCTCACATGAGTCCTGTGTCCAGACCCTGCAGAAGGACAGCAGGAGCACTGGGAGTGGAGACCCTGAGGTCACAGAGACCGAGGACCATTTACTCATTCTTTCACTGACATGTATTTTTGGATCATCTTCCATATTCCAGGCACTATTCTAGACTTAAGGATCCAACAGGGAACAGAATAGAACCATGGGAGCTCTCCAGTGAAGATTCCTGATTATGTATACTGTACCACCCGAGGTGAGTTCCTTAGCCTCTAAGGTTTACCCCTCCTCAAAATGGTCCAGAGAAGCAGCTACAGGCCCTTGGAACCGCCCCCCCCCTCCTATCTACTTGGGCTAAGAGAAGAGATATCAAGGTCCATATCTGTCCTTTCTCACCTCACTTGGTTCCAGGCCAGCTCTGACAGCATTGTCCAAGTGATCTCAGATAAATTGCTTCCCTTCTCTTTTCCTTAGCATTGTCAACAATAATAACAAAAACTAATGACATCAGCTCCAGTCACATAACTGAGATTTTGTTAGGATCATGGAACCCATACAAGGTCTAGATGGAGAAGAGACCTAAGGAATCACTGAGCCCAAAGCTGTCATTTGACAGAAGAAACTGAGGTCAAGAGTGCTTATCTAAGCATTGTCTGAGAAAGCTCTTGGCAAAGGGAAAACTCTCTGGGGATTGTTATACTATTGTTGTTATTTTTCCTTTAAGCAAACTGGACTGTCTTCCATGACCCAATCAGAGAAGGGAGGCATGCATCACGAGTCCTTAATTTGTCCTCAAAGGCCTCATTGTTCCAGGTTTAGGCTGCTAGAAGCCATGCTAAAGTTGGGTCCATTTCTTAGTGCAGGTGTTTGAATACAACATACATACTGGAAGTTTTGCAGTTCTCACTCATAGAGGAAGATGACAGCAATGTAGGTGACAAATGGGCCCACTTGCTTATGCACCCAAAACAATTAGCCAATCATCTGAAGAATAGGGTAAAGAGCCAACAGAATCCCAGCTTAATGAAGTTTGGAAGGCAAAGTGTGCAGAGGATGCTTCAAAATAGGTGCATACAAGATAAGGTGGGAGTTGTGACTATCAGCAAACCCACTGGAGGGGAGAACCCACCAACAAACAGGTAAAACACAAGTACAACAGAGAGCCTACACAAACAGAAGAAAGGACAATCCTAGAGTATCCAGAAAAGGAGATCAGAGAGACTACAGCACTGAGTACCACTGAATTCCTACCACAGAAGTTCACCCTACAAAGGTAGTTGGAAAAACACAGCATCTGATATCACAGAAACAAACAAAAAGAGTCACCTAAAGTGGGGAGACAAAGAATGAACCTCCAGTCAAAAGGAATGGAATATTCCCCAGTAAATGAGCTAAATGAAATGGAGGCAAGCAAACTATCAGTTATAGAATTCAAAAGAATGGCTATAAGGATGCTCAAGGAAGTCAGCGACAACTACAAAGAACTGGGTGGGTACTACAGTAGCATGTGAAAGGAAATAGAAACTATAGTCAAGGACCAGGAAGAAATGACCCACAATGTGCCAACCAGCTGGAGGGAGGTGACACAATCACCAGCCAATTGCCATAGGTAGCAACCCCTGTGGCAGATGTGCCATGCCCACCATGCTCTCCAGACTCACCCATGGATGATAAAGGAGTGGCAAGATGGCAGAGGAGTGAGTGGAAGCCACATTAATTTCCTTCCAGGACCAATCTGGAATTATAACTAACTGTGGAGAAATCACCCAGAAGAAGTAAAAGAACTATAGTGCCACAGAGCGCCTTATGACCATAGACAGACAAAAGAACCAGCTTCAGCACAATCTGTCTGTAAAGGACTGCAGTGGAGACTCAAGAGGGTGGGCTGGGCACCCACAAGTGGCAGCACCTGAGGAATAATTAAGTGGCAGGTTAGCCCCCCCCCCCCCCCCGAGAAGAATGGGGTCTAAACCCTAAGCTGGGATTCTCAGCCTAGAACACGAGAGACCAAAAAGTACACAGATAACAACCAGTGGTGAAATGCAGCAGGGTTGCTCTCTGCAAGAGATGGATGGCTGGAGATGCAAAGAGCCATTTACAGGGCTAATGCACAAATTTTCATTTGCTGTCACTTACCAGGGTTCCAGCAAAGGTAGGAGCAGAGTGGGCTGGAGATGCCTGAGGAGAGACTAGGGGTGGAAGTTTGGGGAGAGTGCAGACAGAGTAGCCAAAGGGAACCTGTTGCTGAGTCACCCCCCAATCAGAAGCAGCCATCTTGCTCAGGCAGACTACTCCCCTCTGAGCAGCAGCAGCCTGAGAAGGAAAAAGAGCCCAAACCCCAGTAAGAATTCTGCCCGACCCGATAGAAATAAAGCCTGACTACTGAGTGCAAAGCAACTAATTAATAACTGAAGGAGACAGCTCTAGGTAGCAGATCTCTGGAAGTATCAGAGCAGGCTGCCTAAGTTCCACAGGGTCAACATCTGACACCACTAGAGGTAGATACAGAAAAAGAAAAACAGTGGTTAAATACTAAAGGCTACCAAGATGAAATCCCCTGTGGTCTTCTCCATGATTAGTGATATTTTCTTTCCTGAATAGCTTCTTAACATTCTTTTCTTGTCCAGCAAGTTTCTCCATAATAAGTCACCACAATTTATATCATAGATTGTTTCTCTTCTTTCTTATAATAGCCTTAATTGCTTTACACCCTTATTAATACTGGTTCAATTGGTGTTGATACTGAGATTGCAAGGGGAAGATATTTTTGCAGATGTGGGTTTTTTCCCTGAGCGTCATGGTTTTATTTTGGCAGCACCTGCACAACAGCATACAAGACATGGTAGGCATAGTGATCATCAGTCAATGAGAAAAAGACCCACTAAAAAATTACCCAACAAGAATCAAACCCCAATTACACCCAGAGAGCCAACACAAATGGCATCCCCAAAGCAGCAAGTTCAGGAGATCAAGGAGACTGCACCACTGACTCTCACAGGTCTCATACCATAAAAGTTCACACCACAAACTCAGGGAGTCAGAACAGATAGATTTAAAAAGAACAGATCAATAACAAGAAGAGTCCCACAAACAATGGGTAAACAAAGAAATAAGCCCCAAATGAAAGGAAAGAGGGAAGCCTCAGAAAAAATGCTAAATGGAATACACACAAGATGACTATCAGATATTGAGTTCAAAGCAATGACTATAAGGAAGCTCAATAAGCTCACCGATAATTACCAAAACCTAGAGGGAAACTATGATGAACTCACTGCAAACTATATCAACATGAAAATAATAGAAATTATCAACAAGGGCCAAGAAGAAATGAAGAATACAATTTCAGAATTGAAGAACATAGTAGAAGGAATCTGGATGAAGCAGAGGAACAAATCAGCGGGCTGGAGGAAAAGGTAGAAAAAATTATAAGAAAGAACAAGAAAAGGAAAAAGGACTCAGAAAGAATGAAGAGGTGTTAAGGAAACTGCAGAACAACAAGAAATGTAATAATATCTGTACACTGGGGATACCAGGAGAGGAAGATGAGGGAAGGAGAGAACACATGTTTGAAAAAGTAGTGATGGAGAGCTTCCCTAGTTTGATGAGAGAAAAGGTCACAAAAATATGGGAAGCAGAGAAAGTCCCAATCAAGAAGAGCACAAAGAGGCCCACTCCAAAACACATCATAATTAAAATGGCAAAATTCCAAGACAAAGAGAGAATCTTAAACACAGTAGGGGACAAACAAGAAGTAACACACAAGAGAGCCCCAATAAGGCTAGAAGCTGACTTCTCAATGGAAAAATTACAAGTTAGAAGGGAATGAAAAGAAATATTCCAAGTAATGAAAAACAAAGGCCTGCAACCAAGACTGCTCTATCCAGCAAAGAATTAAAACTGAAGGAGAAATAAGGAGTTTCCCACACAAAAGCAGGCTCAAAGAATCCACCTCCAACAAACCAGCATTGTAATAAATGCAAGAGGGACTGCTTTAAGAAAAGGAAGGAGGGGGGGATATAAGATGGCGTCGGAGTAGGAAGGAGCAGATTTGGCTTTCCTCTGCTCAGGGGAGAAAATCCTGACCGATCTATGGAGTAGAAAGGCAAGCAACCAACATATTTCAGCATTTTTGAAAACAGAGGACCAAGGATTGTGGCAGAACCGAAAGAACAAAGAACGGATCCTAAGGGGAGTGCTGCAACAAGGTAGGGTCCCAGGACAAGCGTGTGGTCCCGGGGCTGCAGCCCCAGGCCTGGGGGCCATGGCTGGGTTTACCATAGGGTTATTGGGAGAGAGCCAGGTCAACTGCTCCCTCCCCAGCCTGGGAGGAATCCAAAAGCTGGCAAACACACCAGGGTGGTGAGCAGCTTTGGAGGCGGTGGACACCAGAGACGAGTCGCGCAGCAGACCCGGACTCCCACGGTCACCGTTCTGGCTGGAGCTTTGGCTGTGAGAGAAGCCAGGCCACTGTGGGGAGTGGCAGGCTCGAATGGGAGGAATTTCTCAAGAGGAAGGAGTGAATAGACACACACACTGTTTGGGGAATTCTCCTAAAGTGATCAGTGGCTCTAGCCTGTCTGCTCCCCAGCTGTGAGAGCTCAGGCACGGCACGGTCGCACCAGCGGTGGAGGGGCCGCGCCCGCTACGGAAGCACCGGCACAGGGGCGGCGCCTGCAAGGAGAGCATCCCCACACCCCAGCCCACAGCAGTAACCCTGGGGAAAGACCTGATTCCCACACCCAGGGCCCAAAGCTGAGGAGCCAGTGCGAACTCCAGGGGCCAAGGAAGAAAAGCCAAACAAATCATCCTTCAGCCTGCCTCAACGAGCAAGAGCAGAAAAACCGGTTTGGCCACTTCGAAATCAAGAGACTTTTTAATGTGATTCTATTTTTTTAACAATTTTTAATTTTTTAAGCTTTATTGTTTTTTTCTCTTTTGATTTCTTTTTCCTCTCTTACCTGATTTCTTGTTTTATTCCTTCCTCCTTCCTGTCCTCCAATTTTATCTCTTCTTCCTGCCTTCATCTGCCTTTTCTATTTTTTTCTTTTTTAAATTTTTTCCTAAATACCTACAAGTGAGACAAAATCCTGGATCGGTGAAAAGACCAAAGTTGAACCCAAAGAAGGGGCATCACAACAGCTGGGTCAGTGAGATAAATGTCACTCTGCTATTACAGAGAACCTGCAAGTTATTGCATATTTGTATTATTATTATATTTCCAGTGTTCCTACATCTTTTTTTTAACAGTATTTTTATATCCTTCTTATTTTTGTATAGCCGGCTTTGCTAGGCTGGATTTATTGTATGACCTGACAGCTTTCCCCTGATATCTCTTTCTATACTGTATTACTAATCTACTGTCTATTAACTCACCCGTGCCCCATCAGCACACTACTCGATATTCTGTACCCCCTATTCTTGTTACCTAGATCCAATAGACTCTGCCATATGAATGTTGCCATAATATTATTGTAAATAACTGCTGTTCCATGAAATTGTAATTACTTCACAACACCTCCCCCCCAGATCTTAGCCCATTTCAAAATTTCCTGAACTCTATTACTGTAGTGGTTACTCTATTCTCTCACACACTACACCTATTTACTATCCTTTACTCTCACCTTACCCCAGAATCTGACCGCCCACAACCTCTCTGCTTTATAGATCCAACTCACAATCCTTCCTCCCCCAACAAGAGTCTTATCTTCTTTCCATCCTTTCTAAAAATCAGCTAGCTGGGTGGAAGACCACGGTTAACACTATACATAGTGAAAGGATCTCCTATATCTTCCCTACTTGCTACTACTGTAAATAGTATAGAATTCTCAGTTGCTGTCTTAAACCATTTTGCCTTCCCCTCCATCTGATGACAAAAAAGAGTAGGTGGAGGAGGTGAACACCAGGATACCCACTGGAAGAGGAAACCCAACAACTAAGGAACCACTAACAGATAACAGCAGAAGAAGGTGAAGGAGGGAGTAGTAACCACACAAACCTCAGTCCAGGACTTATCTGGAAATACAACTAAACAGTAGAGACAGTACCCAATACAAACAACTGAACAAGATTTCTTTAAACCTTGTACACACAGAAGAACCTGCCTCAACACAACCTGCCCTCACCAGCACAACAAAATACAGAAGGTGGTGGACAGAGTGACCCACATTTAACCAGCTGGCGGGAAGGAACCACCAAAGAAAGACTCAACAACAATCAAAACCCAAAGGCAAACACAAAGCCAACTTAAACGACAGCCCAAGACCAGCGAGCTTGGGGGGTCAAGGAAACAGCACTACTGAAACTCACTGCTACTCTACTAAAGAAGTTCACATCATAAACCCAGGGAGCCAGAACAGATCAATATAAGAAGCTGAGGCGAACAAGAAGAGCCTCACAAACAATGGGAAGACAAAGAAATAATCCCCAAATGAAAGGAAAGGAGGAAGCCTCAAAAAGAATGCTAAATGAAACAGAGGCAATTCAACTATCAGACATTGAATTCAAAGCAGTGATTGTCAGGAAGCTCAATGAGCTCACAGTGAGCTACGAGAAACTACAGGGAAGTTACAATGAACTCAATGAAAACTACATCAGCATAAAAAAGGAAATGGAAACTCTCAACAAGGGCCAAGAGGAAATGGAGAATACAATTTCTGAACTGAAGAACACAGTAGAAGGAATGAAAAGCAGGATCGATGAAGCAGAAGATCGGATCAGCAAGCTAGAGGACAAAATAGAAGAAAACACCCAGAAAGAGCAAGAAAAGGAAAAGAGGCTCAGAAAGAATGAAGAGGGATTAAGAGAAATGCAAGACAATATGAAACGTAATAATATCCGTATAATAGGGATACCAGAAGGAGAAGAAGAACAAGGGATAGAAAACCTAGTTGAACAAGTGATGATGGAAAACTTCCCTAATTTGAGGAGACAAAAAGTCACACAAATACAGGAAACACAGAGAGTCCCAATCAAGAGGAACCCAAAGAGGCCCACCTCAAGACACATCATAATTAAAATGGGAAAATTTCAAGACAAAGAGAGAATCTTAAAGGCAGCAAGGGAGAAAAAGGAAGTAACATACAAGGGGGCCCCAATAAGGCTTACAGCTGACTTCTCAATGGAAACACTCAAAGCCAGAAGAGAATGGCAAGAAATAATCCGAGTAATGAGAACCAGAGGCCTAAACCACGACTACTTTACCCAGCAAGGCCCTCAATTAAGATAGAAGGCCAAATAAGAAGCTTCTCAGACAAAAGAAGTCTAAAGACTACACCTCCACTAAACCAGCTCTGCAAGAGATGCTGAAGGGACTGCTTTAAGGAAAGAAAGGAAACGACAGAGTGAGAGAGGATCACACGTACATAAAAGGCAATGAATAAGTACCTATCAATAATAACCTTAAACGTAAATGGATTAAACACTCCAATCAAAAGACATAGAATAGCTGATTGGATACGAAAACATGACCCACACATATGCTGTCTACAAGAGACCCACCTCAGGATAAAAGATCTGCACAGATTGAAAGTGAAGGGCTGGAAACAAATTTTCCAAGCAAATGGACAGGAAAAAAAAGCCGGGGTAGCAATACTCATATCTGACAAAATAGACTTCCAAAGAAGATCCATAAAGAGAGACCCAGAAGGTCATTTCATAATACTCAAGGGAAGAATTCACCAAGAAGACATAAACACTGTAAATATATATGCACCCAACATAGGAGCACCCAAATACATAAAGAAAATCTTAGAGGACTTCAAGAAAGATATGGACAGCAACACAATTATTGTGCGGGATTCTAACACCCCTCTATCAAAAATGGACAGATCTTCCAAACAAAATATCAACAAAGATATTGTGGCATTGAACAATACCCTAGACGAACTGGGCTTTACTGATATTGACAGAACCCTCCATCCCAAAGAAGCTAAATACACATTTTTTTCAAATAATGGAACACATTTTTTCAAATGTTACATGGAACATTTTCAAAGATTGACCACATGATAGAACACAAAACAAGCCTCAACAATTTCAAAAAAATTGAAATCATACCAAGCAATTTCTCGGATCACAAGGGACTGAAACTAGAAACCAACCTGAAGGAAAAAAAAACAAAACACTCAAATTCATGGAGATTACACAGCATGCTATTAAACAATGAATGGGTCAAGAATGATATTAGGGAAGAAATCAAAAGGTTTTTGGAAACAAATGAAAACGAACTCACAACAATACAAAACTTATGGGACACAGCCAAGGCAGTCCTGACAGGGAAGTTCATAGCGGTACAGGCCCACCTAAAAAAGTTAGAAACATTACAAGCAAACAACCTAACCCTACGTCTACAAGAACTCGAGGAACAACAACAAAGACAGCCCAGAGCAAGCAGAAGGAAGGAAATAACCAAGATCAGAGCAGAATTAAATGACATAGAGACTAAAAGCACAATTCTAAAGATCAATGAATCCAAGAGTTGGTTCTTTGAAAAGATAAACAAAATCGACAAGCCTTTAAGCAGACTCATCAAGAAAAAAAGAGAGAAAACCCAAATAAACACAATCAGAAATGAGAGAGGAGAGATTACAACAGATACCACAGAAATACAAAGGATTGTAACAAATTACTACAAAGAGCTGTATGCCAAGAAATTTGAAAACCTAGATGAAATGGACAAATTTCTAGAAAAATATAACCTTCCAAAACTCAATAAAATGGAAGCAGAAAGCCTGAACAAACCAATAACAGCAAAAGAAATTGAAGCAGTAATCAAACAACTCCCAACACACAAAAGCCCTGGACCAGATGGTTCCACAGGAGAATTCTACAAAGCATTTAAGGAAGAACTAACACCTATCCTTCACAGACTATTTCAAAAAATCCAAAAAGATGGAAGAGTACCAAACTCTTTTTATGAGGCCAACATCATCTTAATTCCAAAACCAGATAAAGACACAACAAAGAAAGAAAACTACAGGCCAATATTGCTGATGAACATTGACGCTAAAATCCTCAACAAGATACTGGCAAACCGCATCCAACAGTACATTAAGAAGATCATACACCATGACCAAGTGGGATTCATTCCAGGTATGCAAGGATGGTACAATATTCGCAAATCAGTAAATGTAATACATCACATAAACAAAAGCAAAGACAAAAACCACATGATCATATCTATAGATGCAGAAAAAGCATTTGATAAGGCACAGCACCCATTTATGATAAAAACACTCAGTAAAGTGGGAATAGAGGGACCATTCCTCAACATAATAAAGGCCATATATGAGAAACCTACAGCCAACATTATAGTCAATGGGCAAAAATTAAAATCTTTTCCACTTAGAACAGGAACAAGACAAGGATGTCCACTTTCGCCACTTCTATTCAATATAGTACTGGAAGTTCTAGCCACAGCAATCAGACAAGAAAAAGAAATAAAAGGAATCCAAATCGGAAAGGACGAAACAAAACTGTCACTGTTTGCAGATGACATGATAGTGTACACAGAAAATCCTATAGACTCCACCAAAAAACTGCTTGACCTAATAAATGAATTTGGAAAACAGCGGGATACAAAGTCAATATCCAGAAATCAAAGGCATTTCTGTACACCAACAATGAAACAGCAGAAGCAGAAATCAAGAAAAAAAAATCCCATTTGAAATAGCAAAAAGAAAAATAAAATACCTAGGAATAAACCTAACCAAAGAGGTAAAAGACCTGTATTCAGAAAACTACATAACACTGAGGAGAGAAATCAAGGAAGACACAAACAAATGGAAACATATACCGTGTTCATGGATTGGAAGAATTAATATCATCAAAATGTCCATACTACCCAAAGCAATTTACACATTCAATGCAATACCTATTAAAGTACCAATGGCATATTTCACAGACATAGAACAAACACTTCAACAATTTATATGGAACCATAAACGACCCCGAATAGCTGCTGCAATTTTGAGAAAGAAGAGTAAAGTAGGAGGGATCACAATACCTGACACTAAACTATACTACAAGTCCACTGTAATCAAAACAGCCTGGTACTGGCATAAAAACAGGCACATAGACCAATGGAACAGAACAGAGAGCCCAGAAATAAACCCAAGCCTCTATGGTCAATTAATATTTGACAAAGGAAGCAGCAACATAAAATGGAATAAAAATAGCCTCTTCAACAAATGGTGTCGGGAGAACTGGACAGCTACGTGCAAAAAAAGGTAGGTAGGAAAATCTCAGATATTTCACGCAGAAACTTTTTTACTGACTTGTCTCCTAGAGTAAGGGACATAAAGGAAAGAATAAACAAATGGGACCTCATCAAAATTAAAAGCTTTTGCACAGCTAAGGAAAACAGTATCGAAATAAAAAGAGAACCAACTGTATGGGAAAACATATTTGCTAATGATACCTCAGACAAGGGTTTAATCTCCAAAATATGTAAAGAACTTACACAACTCCACTCTAAGAAGACAAGTAACCCAATTAAAAAATGGGCAAAGGACTTGAACAGACACTTCTCCAAGGAGGACATACAGAAAATCCAAAGACACATGAAGCGATGCTCAATATCGCTAGCCATCAGAGAGATGCAGATTAAAACCACAATGAGATACCACTTCACACCAGTCAGAATGGCCATCATAAACAAAGCAACAAACAACAAGTGTTGGAGAGGATGTGGAGAAAGGGGGTCCTTAGTGCACTGTTGGTGGGACTGCAGACTGGTACAACCACTATGGAAAGCAGTTTGGAACTTCCTCAGAAAACTAAAAATGGATCTGCCTTTTGACCCAGCAATTCCATTGCTGGGACTCTATCCCAAGAACACTAAAACACCAATACAAAAGAACCTTTGCACCCCGATGTTCATAGCAGCACAATTTACAATAGCTAGGTGCTGGAAGCAACCTAGATGCCCATCAGTAAATGAATGGATCAAAAAACTATGGTACATTTACACAATGGAATTCTATGCAGCAGAAAGAAAGAAGGAGCTCCTACCCTATGCAACAGCATGGATGGAGCTGGAAAGCATTATGCTAAGCGAAACAAGCCAGGCAGTGAAAGACAAATACCACATGATATCACCTTTAACAGGAATCTAAACAACAAAACAAAACAAAACAAAACAAAACAAAAAACTAGCAAAATATAACCAAAGAAACTGAAATAGGGGATAGTCTGACAGTGACCAGAGGGGAGAGAAGAGGGAATTTCAGGGGGGAATGGGTAGGGTTTACAGGAACAAATTTGGAGGACACATGGACAAAAACTAGGGGTGGGGGGTAATGGAGTGAAGGGGAGAGGGTTGGGTGGGTGGCTGGAATGGGAGTAGGGGGGAGAAAACTGTACTTGAACAATGATTAAAATTAAAAAAAGAAAAGGAAGGAAAAGAATGTGAGAGAGAGAGATGAACAGGGGTACAAAGGGAATAAAATGGCAATGAATAAATACATATCAATAATAACTTTAAACATACATTGATTAAATACTCCAATCAAAAGACATAGAGTGGCTGAGTGGAAAAGAAATCATGACCCACACATATGCTGCCTACAAGAGACCCACATCAGAAAAGACCTACACAGACTGAAAGTCAAGGATTGAAAAAAATATTCAAAGCAAATGGACAGGGAAAAAAGGCTGGGGTAGCAATGTTCATATCAGAAAAAATAGACTTCAAGACAAGAGCCATAAAAAGAGACCCAAAATGCCACTTCATAATACTCAGGGAAGAATCCATCAAGAAGACATAAACATTGTAAATATATATGCACCCAACATAGAAGCACCCAAATATAAAAGGAAAATTTTGGAGGACTTTGAGAAAGATATTGTCAGCAACACAATAATAGTAGGGGATTTTAACAACCCACTGTCAAAAATAGATAGATATTGCAAACAAAATATCAACAATGATATTCTGAAATTAAAAAAATATTCTAGAACAAATGGACTTAACTGATATATATATAGAAACTTTGATCCTAAAGAAGGAAAATACACATTCTTTTCCAACACACATGGAACATTTTCAAACATAGACCACATGATCGGACACAGAAAAACCTTCAAGAAATTCAAGAAAACTGAAATCATATCAAGCATTTTACTTGACTACAACGGACTGAAACTGGAAACCAACCTCAAGGAAAAAACTCAAAAACACTGAAATTCATGGAGATTGAATAGCATGTTATTAAACAATGAATGGATTAAGAATGAGATCAAGAAAGAAATCAAATAGTTTCTGGAAACAAATGAAAATGAACTCACAACAATCCAAAAGTTATGGGACACAGCAAAGGCAGTCCTGATAGGGAAGTTCAGAGCAATACAGACCTACCTAAAAAAAGACAGAAACATTTTAAACAAAAAAAACCTAACCCTACACCTACACGAACAGAGGAGCAACAACAAAGAAAGCCCAGAGCCAGTAGAAGAAAGGAAATAATCAATATCAGAGCAGAAATTGAAGGATATAGAGACTAAAAAAAACAATTGTAAGGATCAATAAATCCAGGAGCTGGTTCTTTGAAAAGATAAACAAAACCTACAAGCCATTAAGCAAACTCATCATGAAAAAAAGAGGGAGGGCCCAAATGAACAAAATCAGAAATGAAAGAGGAGAGATTACAACTGTTAGCACAGAAATAAAAAGAATTGCAAGAAATTACTGCAAACAACTATATGCCAAAAAAATAAAAACCTAGGTGAAATGAAAAAATTTCTAGAAAAAAATATTCTTCCAAAACTGAATGAAGAAGCAGAAAGTCTGAACCTACCAATAATAGCTGGTGAAATTGAAGCCATAATCAAAAATCTCTCAACACAGAGTAGCCTTGCACTGAATAATTTACAGGAAATTTTTACAAAATATTTAAGGAAGACCTAACCCACATCCTACCTGGAATACTCCAAAATCTTCAAGAAGGAAGACCCTGAAAGTTTTTGTATGAAGCCAGCATTATCCTAATCTCAATACCAGAGAAGGAGGGAGGAAGGAAGGAAGGAAGGAAGGAAGGAAGGAAGGAAGGAAGGAAGGAAGGAAGGAAGGTAGGAAGGAAGGGAGGGAGGGAGGGAGGGAGGGAGGGAGGAAGGAAGAAAGAAAGAAGAAGGAAGGAAAACTACAGACTAATGTCGCTGATGAACATGGACACTCAAATCCTCAACAAAGTATTTGCAAACCACATCTACCAATAAGAAACTAATATAAAGGACACATGGACAATAACAAGGGGGTGGAAACAGGGAGGGAGGTGGAGAGGGCTGGGGTAGGCTGGGATGGGGGTAAAGGGCAGAAAACTGTCCTTGAACAACAATTAAAATATAAAAATATATCATACACCATGATCAAGTAGCACACTTCATACTAAGAAGGTGGGGATGATACAATATTTGTAAATCAATAAATGCAGTACATTGCATAAACAAAAAGAAACAAAAACCCCATGATCATATCAATCGATGCAGAATAAGCATTTGATTAAATCTAGCAGACATTTATGATAAAAATGCTGAGCAAAGTGGGGATACAGTGAGCATACCACAGTATAATAAAGGCCATATGAGAAAATTCTACAGCCAACATCATACTCATAGGGCAAAAACTAAAATCCTTCCCACTAGATCAGGAGCAAGACAAGCATGTCAACTTTCACCACTTCTACTCATTATGGCACTGGAAGTCCTAGGCAGAGTGATCAGACAAGAAAAAGAAATAAAAGGCACCCAAATTGGAAAGGAGGAAGTAAACCTGTCATTGTTTCCAGATAACATGATAGTATACATAGAAACTATAGAGACTCCACCAAAAAACTACTTGACCTAATAAGTGAATTTCATAAAACAGTAGGGTGAAAAGTCGATATTCAGATATCAAAGGCATTTTTGAACTCCAACAATGAAATATCAAAAATAGAAATAAGGAAAATATCCCATTTGATATAGCAACAAGAAAAATATAGTACCCAGGAATAAAGCTAACAAAGGAGATAAAATACCTGTATTAAGAAAATACACAACACTGAAGAAAGAAATTAAGGAAGATGAAAGTAAGTGGAAGCATAAACTGTGTTCACGGATTGGAAGAATTAACATCATCAAAATGTGCATACCCAATGCAATGTATAGATTTGATACAATCCCTATCTAAATACCGATGACATATTTCACAGATATAGAGCAAACATCTCAAAAATTTATATAGAACCATAAATGACCCTGAATAGCCACAACAATATTGAGAAAAAAGAACCAAGTAGGAGGGATCACAATATGTAACATCACACTATAATACAGGGCCATATTAACCAAAAGAGTCGGTACTGTTATAAGAACAGACACACAAATCAGTGGAACAGAATATAGAGCCAAATTGAACAATGCCCTAGATGAAATGGACTTAACAGATATATACAGAGCCCTCCAAACCAAAGAGGCTAAATACACATTTTCTTCAAATGCACATGGAATATTTTCAGATAGACCACGTAATAGGACACAAAACAAGCCTCAACAATTTCAAAAAATTGAAATCATACCAAGAATTTTCTTGGATTACAAGGGACTGAAACTACAAACCAACCTGAAGGGAGAAAACACAAAAACGCTCAAAATCACGGAGATTAAATAGCATGCTATTAAACAATGAATGGATCAAGAATAAAATTAGGGAAGAAATCAAAAGGTTTCTGGAAACAAATGAAAATGAACTCACAACAAACCAAAACGTATGGGAACAGAGCTAAGGCAGTCTTGACAGGGAAGTTCATAGCGACACAGGCATACCGAAAAAAGATAGAAACATTTAAAACAAACAACCTAACACTAAACCTACAAAAACTAGAGGAACAACAACAAAGACAGCCCAGAGCAAGTAGAAGGAAGGAAATAACTAAGATCAGACCAGAATTAAATGACATAGAGACTAAAAGCACAATTCTAAGAATCAATGAATCCAGAAGCTGGTTCTTTGAAAAGATAAGCAAAATCAACAAGCCTTTCAGCAGGCTCTTCAAGAAAAAAAGAGAGAAAACCCAAGTAAACACAATCAGAAATGAAAGAGGAGAGATTACAACTGATACCAGAGAAACACAAAGGATTGTAAGAAACTACTACAAAGAACTGTAAGAGAAGAAATTTGAAAACCTAGGTGAAATGGACAAATTTGTAGAAAAATATAATCTTCCAAAACTCAATAAAAAAGGAGAAAGCCTGAACAGATCAATAACAGCAAAAGAAATTGAAGAAGTAATAAAAAAAAAAACTCCCGACACACAAAATTCCTGGACCAGATGGTTTCACAGGAGAATTCTACAAAGCATTTAAGGAAGTGCTAACCTCCATCTTTCACAGACTATTCCAAAAATTCCAAAAAGATGGAACTCCCAAACTCTTTTTATGAGGCCAACATCATCCTAATCCCAAAACCATATAAACACACAACAAAGAAAAAAAACTTCAGGACAATATCGGTGATTAACATACATGCTAAATTCTTCACCAAAATACTGGCAAACTGCATCCAACAATACATTAAAAAGATCATGCACCATGACCAAGTGGGATTAATTTCAGTGATGCAAGGATGGTACAATATGCACAAATCAGTAAGTGTAATACATCACATAAACAAAAGCAAAGACAAAAATCACATGATCATATCAATAGATGCAGAAAAAGCATTTGATAAGGAACAGCACCCATTCATGATAAAAACACTCAACAAAGTGGGAATAGAGGGAGCATTCCACAACATAATAAAGGCTATATATGAAAGACCTACAGCCAACATCATACTCAATGGGTGGAAACTAAAATCTTTGCCGCTAAGATCAGGAACAAGACAGGCTGTCCACTTTCACCACTTCAATATAGTACCGGAAGTTTTAGCCACAGCGATTAGACAAGAAAAAGAAATAAAAGGAATCCAAACCGGATAGGAGGAATCAAAACTCTCACTGTTTGCAGATGACATGATAGTGCACATAGAAAACCCTATAGACTCCACCAGAAAACTGCTTGACCTAATAAATCAATTTGGCAAAACAGTACAATACAAAGTCAATATCCAAAAATCAATGGTATTTCTGTACACCATCAATGAAACAGCACAAGCAGAAATCAAGAAAAAAATCCCATTTGAAATAGCAAAAAGAAAAATAAAATACCTAGGAATAAACCTAACCAAAGAGGTAAAAGACCTGTATTCAGAAAATGACATGACCTAAGGAAAGAAATCAAGGAAGACACAAACAAATGGAAACATATACTGTGTTTGTGGATTGGAAGAATTAACATCATCAAAATGTCCATACTACCCAAATTTACACATTCAATGTAATACCTATTAAAGTACCAATGGCATATTTCACAGACATAGAACAAACACTTCAAAAATTTATATGGAGCCATAAATGACTGAATAGCTGGTGCAATTTTGAGAAAGAAGAGTTAAGTAGGAGGGATCACAATACCTGATACTAAAGTATATTACAAGGCCACTGTAATCAAAACAGCCTGGTACTGGCATAAAAAAAAAGGCATATGGGCCAATGGAAAAGAACAGAGAGGCCAGAAATAAACCCAAGTATCTATGGTCAATTAATATTTGACAAACGGGGCAGCTACATAAAATGGTGTAAAAATAGCCTCTTCAACAAATGTTGTTGGGAGAACTGGACAGCTACATGCAAAAAAAAAAAAAATGAAACTCAAGCACCAACTTACACCTTACACAAAAATAAATTCAAGATGGATAAAAGACTTAATTATAAACCATGACACCATTAAAGTCCTAGAGGAGAACATAAGTAGGCAAATCTCAGATATTTTACGCAGAAACATTTTTACTGACATGTCCCCTATAGCAAGGGACATAAAGGAAAGAATAAACAAATGTGATCTCCTCAAAATAAAAAGCTTCTGCACTGCTAAAGAAAACAGTATTAAAATAAAAAGAGAACCAACTGTATGGGAAAACATATTTGCCAATGATACCTCAGACAAGGGTTTATTCTCTAAATTATATAAAGAACTTACACGACTCCACTCTAAGAAGACAAGCAACTTAATTAAGAAATGGGTAAAGGACTTGAACAGACACTTCTCCAAGAAGGACATACAGAGGATCCAAAGACACATAAAAAGGTGTTCAATATCGCTAGCTATCAGGGAGGTGCAAATTAAAACCACAATGAGATACCACTTCACACCAGTCAGAATGGCCATCATAAACAAAGCAACAAACAAGTGTTGGAGAGGTTGTGGAGAAAAGGGGACCCTAGTGCACTGTTTGGGGACTGCAGACTGGTACAACCACTATGGAAAACAGTATGGAACTTCCTCAGAAAACTAAAAATGGATCTGCCTTTTGACCCAGCAATTTCACTGCTGGGTCTATATCCTAAAAACCCTGAAACACCAATTGAAAAGAACTTATGCACCCCAATGTTCATAGCAGCACAATTTACAATAGCTAAGTGCTGGAAACAACCTATATGCCCATCAATAAATGAATGGATCAAAAAACTATGGTACATTTACATACTATAATTCTATTGTGCAGCACAGAGAAAGAAAGAGCTCCTACCCTTTGCAACAGTATGGATTAAACTGGAAAGCATTATTCTAAGCAAAATAAGCCAGGCAGTGAAAGACAAATACCATATGATCTCACCTTTAATAGGAACCTAAAGAACAAAACAAAGAAACAAGCAAAATATAGTCAAAACACTGAAATGGAGGACAGGCTGATGGTGACCAGAGGGGAGAGAAGAGGGAATTTCAGGGGAAAATGGGAACGGTTTACAGGAATTAATATGAAGGACACATGGACAAAAACTAGGGGGGTGTAATGGGAGGGAGGTGGGGAGGGATGGGTGGGTTGGCTGGAATGGGAGTAAAAGGCAGAAAACTGTACTTGAACAATTATTAAAGTAGAAAAAAAAGAATATAGAGCCGAGAAATAAACCCATGTCTCCATGGTCAATTAATTCAATCAATGGGGCAAGAGTATAAAATGGAGTACAAATATCCTCTTAAACAAGTGGTTTGGAAGATCTGAATGGCTACTTGCAAAAGAATAACTCAATAACCAACATACACGATACATATCAATAAATTCAAGGTGGATAAAAGACCGAAATATATGTAGTGAACACCAGTCTGCATTCTCACCTACAGTCTCCTAGAGTTCCCTTTTCTCCATATCCTTTCCAACACTTGTTTGTTGATTTGTTTATGATGACCATTCTCAATTGTGTGAAGTGCTATCTCGTGTTTTTAATTTGCATCTCTCTTGTGGCTAGTGATGCTCCACATCTTTTCATATGTCTTTTGCCCCTTTGTATGTCCTCCTTGGAAAAATGTCTGATCAGGTCTTTTGCCTATTATCAATTGAGTTGTTTGTCATCCTGGAGTGGAGTTGTGTGAGTTCCTTATATATTTTGGAGATCAAACGTTTGTCTAAGGTATCATTGGGAAATATGTTTTCCCATACAGTTGGTTCTCTTTTTCTTTTAATACTGTTTTCTTTAGCTGTGCAGAAGCTTTTTATTTTGATGATATCCCATTTGTTTACTCTTTCCTTTATGTCTCTTGCTATCAGTTGCTGCATGGAATATCTGAGATTTCCCTGCCTATGTTCTTCTGAATGGCTTTTATGGTGTCATGACTTATATTTAAGTCTTTTATCCACCTTGAACTTGAACTTCTGTATGGTGTAAGTTGATGAGCAAATTTCATTTTTTTTGCATGTAGCTGTCCAGCTCTCCCTACACCATTTGTTGAAGAGGCTATTTTTACTCCATTTAATTTTTCTGCCCCCTTTGTCAAATATTAATTGACCATAGAGGCTTGGGTTTATTTCTGGGCTCTCTAATCTGTTCCATTGGTCTGTGTATGTTCTTGTGCCACTACCAAGTTGTTTCAATTATAATGGCCTTGTAGTACAGTTTGATATCAGGTATTATGATTCCTCCTACTTTGTTCTTCTTTCTCAGAATTTCTGCTGCTATTTCGTGTAGTTTATGGTTTCATATAAATTTTATTTTATTTTATTTCATTTTATTTCATTTTATTTCATTTCATTTTTTTTGTTCAGTTACAGTTTTCTCCCTTTTACTCCCATCCCAGCCCACCCCAAGCCCTCCCCACCTCCCTCCCATTTCCACACCCCCCTAGTTTTTGTCCATGTGTCCTTTATATTTGTTCCTGTAAACCCTTCCTCTTTTTCCCTGAATTTCCCTCCCCTCTCTGCTCTGGTCATTGTCACCCTGTTCTCTATTTCAGTGTCTTTGGTTATATTTTGCTTGTTTATTTTGTTGTTTAGGTTCCTGTTAAAGGTGAGATCATATGGTATTTGTCTTTTACCACCTGGCTTATTTTGCTTAGCATAATGCTTTCCAGTTCCATCCATGCTGTCACAAAGGATAAGAGCCCCTTCTTTCTGCTGCATAGAATTCCAATGTGTAAATGTACAATAGTGTTTTTTTTCAATTTTCTAGAATTTGTTGAGGCTTGTGTTGCATCTTATCATGTGGTGTCTATTTGAAAAAATTTGTTGTGCATTTGAAAAGAACCTTTATTTTGCTGCTTTGCAATGAGAAATTCTATATATATCAGTTAAGTCCATTTGCTCTAATGCATTATTCATTTCCCAATATCCTTGTTGACATTTGGTTTGGAAGGTGTGTCCATTGCTGACAATATGGGTTTAAAATCCCCTGTTATAATTGTGTTGCTCTCTGTATCTTTTCTGATGTCCTCCAAAAATTTCCTTATATATTGAGGTGCTCCTATGTTGGGTGTATATATGTTTACAATATTTATATTTTGTTGATAGATTCTTCCACTGAGTATTATAAAGTGTCTTTCTGTGTCCCTTTTTATGGTCTTTCTTTTGAAGTCTATTTTGTTTGATATATGTATTGCTACCCTGCCTTTTCTTCCAATCCATTTGTCTGGCATATTTTTTTCATTAATTCAGTTTCAGTGTGTGTGGGTCTTCAGATCTGAGATGGGTTTCTTATAGACAGCATATCTGCAGGTCATGATTTCTTAGCCATTCATCTATGTCTTTTGATTGGAGCATTTAATCCATTTACATTTAAGGTTATTATTGATAGTTACTTATTGATTGCTATTTTACTCCCTGCATACCTGTCTTCCTCTCTCTCTCACTTTTTTTCTTCCTCTTCTTTAAGCAGTCCCTTTAGCATATCTCGCATAGCTGGTTTGGTGTAGATGTATTCTTTTAATTTTCTTTTTCTGGGAAGTCCCTTATTTTACCTTCTATGTTAATTGAAAGCTTTTCTAGATAAAGTAGTCCTGATTGCAGGCCTTTGCTTTTCCTTACTCAGGGTATTTCTTGTCATTTCCTTCTGGTGTGTAATGTGTCTGTTGAGAGTTCACCTGCTAACATTATCGGGGCTACCTTGTATGTTACTTGCTATTTTCCTCTTCCTGCCTTTAAGATTTTCTCTTTGTCTTTGAATTTTGCTGTTTTATTATGATTTGTCTTGCTGCGGTCCACTTTGTGTTCCTCTTGATTGGGACTCTCTTTGCTTCCCATAGTTGTGTGACTTTTTCTCTCATCAACTTAAGGAAGTTTTCCATCATCATTTTTCAAACAGATTTTCTATTCCTTGCTTTTTTTCTTCTCCTTCTGGTACCTCTACTATATGGATATTATTCCCTTTCATACTATCTTGCATGTACCTTAATCCATGTTCATTCTTTTTGAGGCTTTTTTCTTTTTCTTATTTTTTGGGGGAGTTTTTTTCTACCGTGTCAACCAGGTCACTGATTCAATCCTATGCTTCATGTAGCCTGCTTTTGTTTGTTCTACTGTTCTTTGTTGGGGATAGCCCTGCCTGGTCTCAGGAAGCTGTAACCCCCCATGACTTAGGCTGAGTGAAAGACCTCTGGACCAGAAGCCACTAAGGAGACAAAACTTATTTCCCTGGCATGAATGCTGCCTGTTCTAATGCCTGGTTCCCTTTTGCATGATCAGCAGTCAATGACAGGTAACAATTCTCTAAGAAAGAGAAAGAATCTAAGTCAGACACAATCACGTGGGAATGCCCCAAGGGAAGAGATTCATGGGACCGTGGAAATGAAGGGGTGATTGACATCAACCCCTGTCCCCTCGGCTTTGTCAAAGCCTGAGTCTTTGTTCTTAGATGTGAGAAATCCAAGTCTCCTGGCTGCCTCTGTCTTCTGCCTTTCTCAGGCCTGCAGGGGCAGTATAGCCCAGACCAGAAACGGTGAACCCCCGGGGTAATCAGGCCTGGGACATAGAATATGCAAGATCCTGTGAGATCTGTTTGCTGGAGGGTGTTATTAACTTGGAATTTAAAGGCACAGACAGGAAACCTTTGGAACCTGTAGTCCTTTCATATATTAAAACTCCAATCTCTACCCAAAATCACAGCAGGAGTTCTGCCTGCACCTTTGTAAGTCACCTACATCTTTTGATCTTTTCTGCCAGACTGTGAATTCACAAGCTAAGTCTGTTTTCTCAATAAAAATCTGCTTGGGAATGGAGACAGGACACCCTCCAGGAGAGAGGGTGACCAAAAGCGCACCCTCCAGAAGAGAGGGTGGCCAAGCAGTGCCCTCCAGGAGAGAGGGTGGCCAAGCAGCACTCTCCATGAGAGAGAGTGACCCTTCTGTCCCTATTCCCCCACAGGACCTGGTTGTCTCTGTGTATGTTTTTATCATGTTTCAACAAGCATCCGCAGCTGAGATGGATAATGCTGGCCAGTATCCTCCACAGTTCTTCAGTTCAGAAATTGTAGTCTTCAATTCCTCTTGGCACTTGTTGATTGTGTCTGTGTCCTTTTTTATGCTGATATATTTTCTAGTAAGTTCCTCATAGTTTTCCTGTAGTTTTTGGTAATTCTCACTGAGCTCATTGAGCTTCCTTATAACCATTGTTTTGAATTCAATATCTGATAGTTGACCTACCTCTATTTTCTTTAGCATTCTCTTTTTAGGATTCCTCCTTTCATTTCAATTTGGGGTTTATTTGTCTTTCTATTATTTGTGAGACTCTTCTTGTTTGTTCCTGCTTCTTAAATTTTTCTGTTTGACTTCCTGACTTTGTGGTGTCAACTTCTTTTATGTGAGGCCCGTGAGATTCAGTGGTGCAGTGTCCTTGATCACATGAACCTGATGCTCTTGATATGTCCTTTAAACCATTTTTGCTGTATAAGTGGTTCTGGATATATTTGTTTTTGATTGTTGTTGTGCCTTTCTTTGGTGGGTCCTTTCCTTTAGCTGGTTGACAGGTGGTCACTCCACACACCACATATTGTGCACTGTTGTGCAGGTGCTGCCAGAACAAAACCATAAAGCCCAGAAAACAAACCCACACCACAAAAACTCCTCCCCACAAACACACTCTCAACAGCAAATGAACCAGTATTAATTATGGTGTAAAGAGATTAAGATTATTATAAGAAAGGAGAGTGGATATAAGATGATCTACTAAAAGAAATTTCATTTTGAGAGCATAGAGAAAGAGCAATGAAGAGAGTTGGGAGTTGGAGCAATGGAAAAAAAGAAGGTAAAATTTACATCATGAATAAAAAAGGGAAGGAAGAATGTGAAATGGCTTATGAGAAAGGAAGTGTATAATAGTATTAGGTTTAAACAGAAATTGAAATAGTATAAAATAAAATAAGGCGAGAAAGAGAAAAAATGAAAGGAAACAGTAATTAATTAATAAAAATATAGGAACCAAATTGGAGAGCAAGATCCATCAGAGTACTATCAATAACATTTGAGCTAAAATTAGTATAGGTGGTATTGGAATAAGAGGAAAAAAAGAAACAAAGAAAAGTCTAAGAGATGTTTAGAGGAATAAGAAGTAATTTTGAAATGGTAGAGGGAAAGGGAATATTAAGAGTGAGGAACCAAAACCAACCTATGATAGGGAAAAATTAAAATTTGAGATGTAAGAAAAGAAAAATGGAGAATAAAGAAAAATTCAAGGTCAAGATGAAAGAGAAATAGAAGAAAGACAAAACTGAAAAAAAAAAACAGGCTAAGACAGCAAAATTAAAATTTGAGACAAAAAGAAAGAGTAAGAGGATACCAGTAAAAATTGATATTTAAAATACAGAATTAGTAAAGCTCTAGTAATAAAAGTGATAAAACAATGCAACAACAACTTCCTTACCCACAACCAACTAGCAAAGACTGCTAAAGGTGGAGAGAAAATGTGGGTATTTTAAAGCAGTGGAAAAGGATGTGAGATTACCCTTGAGAAGAAAACTGGTTTTATATGTCTGGATGGGGAAGAAATAGTAAGAGCATGGAATGGAAACAAGTTGTAGCAAGACAGAAAATAAAATTTGAAACAAAAATTATGCGAGGAAAAAAGAAGGTAAATAGGCTACGAAGAGGCAGGGGCATAATATGTGAATTAAAATACACTGTAATGCCCTGGCTGGCATAGCTCAGTGGATTGAGCGTGGGCTGTGAACCAAAGTGTCGCAGGTTCGATTCCCAGTCAGGGCATATGCCTGGGTTGCAGGCCATGACCCCCAGCAACCGCACATTGATGGCTGTCTGTCTGTCTGTCTCTCTCTCTCATCTCCCTCCCTTCCCTCTCTAAAAATAAATAAATAAAATATTAAAAAATAAATAAAATAAATAAAATAAAATACACTGTAATATAAAATCTAGTGACTTAACATGTACAAACTTGGACAAGAAATGAATGTTGAAAGCTATGCAGGAAAAAAAAATATTGCAAATCACGAGGAAGGCCACAGTGGATTTCATCTTGGCAGCCTCTTGTATTTACCACTGTTTTTTTTTCTTTCTAGATATGCCTCTTGTAATGTCAGATGTTGACTCCATCTGACCTTAGGCAGCCTGTTTGATACTTCCAGTGATCTGTTGTTCATGGGTGTCTCCTTCAGTTCAATCTTGTCCTTCTGCACTCAGCAATCAGATTTAAGCAAAGTATGGCAGGGCTGAATACCTCCTGGGGTTCGGGGTATTGTGTCTCCTCATGCTGCTGTCATATGGGGAAGACTCAGCACTGGGATCCCAATAGCTACTCTCTCAGTTCTCTCTGCATGGTCTCCATCCCCAATCTCCTCAAGTCTCTCTAGTCCACTCTGCCACCCCTTTGCCAATGATCTACTGTTTGTGGCTGTCTCCTTTGGTTGTTAATCTAGTCAATCTGTACTCAGAAGTCAGCCTGAAGCACCACAGGGCAAGGGCAGAGACTCTCCTGTGCCTGGAGCTATTGTTTCCCCTCCGGCTGCTGTTCTTGGAGGGGAGTGGCCTGCCTGAGCAAGATGGCTGCTGCCACATGGGGGATGACTCAGCACTGGGATACTGGTATCTACTCTTTCATTTCTCTCCCCAAAGCTTAGCTTCTCCTCAGGCACCACCATCCCATTCTCCTCCTGCCTTTGCCAGAGCCCAGGGTAAGTGACTGCAAATAAAAATTTGTGTGTTAGCCCTTTAAATGGCTCTTGTGTATCCAGCCATCTGTCCCAGAAGCCCTGCTACTTTAGCTGCTGTTTGTTATCTGTGTGCTTTTTGGGCTCTGGTGCTCTAGACTGGGAATCCTAGCTTAGGGTTTATACACAATTTTTATGGCAATCCAATCAGATGCTAAATTATCCTTCTGGCACTACTGTCTATGAGTGCCCATCCAGTCTTCTTGAGCTTCTACCTCACTCCTAGCAGACAAGTTGTGTGAAAGCTGATTCTTGTGTCTGTCTGAGGTTACGAGGCGTCTCTCTCTATTGCTCAGTTGTTTGCTCTGGATAGATTCTCAACAATTAAGTTGTAATTCCAGATTGGTCCCAAGAGGAGGTTAGTGTAACTTCACTCCTTTGCCATCTTCTCAGTTCCCCAACTAAAGAATTTGTTGATGATTTTAATACAAGATATGAAAGACAAAAAAATGTTTAAATGGATTCCAAATTTTTTGACCTGAGCAACTAGAGAATGGCATTGCTGTTTGCACAGTTGGGAAAGATTGTGGGTAGAGAAATTTAAGAAAGGAAATTGGCAATTCTGTTCTAGAGATGTTACACAGATATTAATGTAAGTTACATGAGTCTGGAATCAGGAGCAAGACTAGTTAACCTTATATACCTGAGAGTTGTCAGCATATAGATGGTATTAAGCTCACAGGTCTGGGGGATATCACCTACAGGTGGGTGCAGAAAAAGAAGAGAGGAGTCAAGACCTAAGTCCTGGAAATGCCAGGATAGGGCAGCAGGAGATATTGAGAAGCAGTGGCCAGTAGATAGAAGAACTAGATAAGGAGAACATAAATCAACAAAGAATAACTGCCCAAATACAAAATAAAATATTAGTAAATCAAATTGGGCAGTCATTAAAAAATAGTACCTCATAATCAGTTTGGGCTTTTTCAGACTATATAGGCTGATTCTGCTTTATAAAATGTGTTAATATAGTTCACTGTATGAAAAAAAGAAAATTCTGTGGTTATCTCACTACAAACCAAAAAAAGTATTTTGTAAAATTCTGCTTTATGACACTATTTTCCTTTAAAAAAGTGTCAACAAAGCAGAAAAAAATTGAACTTTCTTAATTCTATAACTTAAAAAAACAACTTAAAAACATCCTCATTGTGCCTGGAAATAATACACAAGTTCCCATCCTATTCAACATTATTCTGGAGAGAGGCAGATGGTGATGAGATAGGTGGGAGTGGACTCCACTTCCCCCTCCCTATACACAGTGGAATACCTAGCTGATCTTCTGAGGAACAGAATGAACAGCAAATGGTATCCCAGCATATATGAAGATTAGAGGCCAAAATTGTAAAAGACATTTTAAAAATCAGATGGTAAGGAGATTGCTTTGGGATGATAAGGTCCCTGGGACCAGTGTGGGGACCAAGGTGGCTGAAGCCCCAGACCAAGCATCTGTGGGGCCTGCCAGGTCTGCCACCAGATTCTTGGAAGACATCCAGGTCAACAGCTCCCTCCCCTGCCAAACAGAAAGATTTGAGCAGGACCAGGATGGACCTGGATGCTTGAAGTAGCTAGAGGAAATAAAGATGAAGTGGCAAACACACAGGGGCAGTGTGCACCCATTGAGATTGTGGATGCCAAATGGGTCATTACCAGAGAAGTTGGAAAACTCGGTAATGCCTGGAGAAGGGGAAAGAGCTGGGCGGCTGTGTGAGAGGTTTGGTGCTTGTTTGGAGCATCATGGTCAAAGAGAAGGATTTTTTTAAAAAAAGCTCTTGGTGTCTGTTTAGGGAATTCTCCCCCAGTGACTGCACCCACCTCATGAGGCTGAACCCCTGCAGCCTCTGCAGCCTCTTCTGCAGGCCCACCCACACCTGTGGCCCCAAGAGGGTGCACCAAACCCAGCCCCAGCCATGGAAGGTGAAGCCTTGTTCCCATGCCTGCAGGCCCAGAGGCATCGCATGTCCTATCCTGCCACCACAGCAGCAGAGGCGATGCTCGCATGCCAGCAACCATGCCTCAGCAACAGAGGAGGCCACATGCACAAACCTGCTGCCCCAGAGGTGCATGCCAATGCCTGCTACCCCCACTATTTGGGGCCAGACTGCCTCACTAAGAGGGTGGTAGAGATGTCCCCCACAGAAGAGAGCAGCAGGGTTCAGGGAATCAGCAGTCCTGAGAAAGACATAACTTGGTGAGGGAGCTGAACTACCCTGAAGAAACTTTGAGAGTCTCTAGTATCTAGGACAGCAAAGAGTGAGAAGATGGTGTGTGAGTTGCCCCTAATTGGTGCACCTCAAACACAGCACAGCTGGTGGGCTGAAGGCATAGGCCTAGTGTAGAAGGGCACTGGAGGCCTGGCAGTGAACTGAGGAACTGGAGTGGAGGCTGAAAAACTGTGAAGACCCCTGCTCAGACCTGGCCCCCCTCTGCTCACAGGAAAGAAGAAAAATGAAACCCAACCAACCCCCCTCAGCCTGTTCCAACCAGGAAGACCATGAGAACTCGGCCAGTTCAATGCCAGCAGGAGGCTTTTATTTTCTTTCTGTATTTCTTTTTTATTTTCCCGTAGGCAAGACAATAAGACCTGGAGCTATGAAAGGACCAGAGTCTGACCCAAAGAGAGGTCATCTAAACAACTGAGAAGCTGAGGCAAATTTCACATTACTATTCCAGAACTTTCAAGTTCTTGTTTTAATTTATTATTATTTTTTCATTATTTTTACTTTTTTCTTTTATTAGTAGTTTTTCATTTCCCTTGTTTCTGTTTAGTTTTCTTCATTTTGTTTGTTTAATTGCATTGTTTCACTGGTTTTCCTTCTTCTTTCATAGTGTATTTTTAATTTTCTTATTTTCACTTCATTTGTGTTACAACAGCATACTTCTCTAGGTCATGTAATTTGTATTTTTGTTATTCAGATCACATAGATTCTATCATATGATTGTTGCCCTATTACAATTGTAAATAATTGTTGTTCCATACAATTGTAAATGCCACACAGCACCACTCCTGGATCTTAGCTATTTCCAGAACTTTATTACTGTTGTAGTTAACTTTATCCTCTGGCACACTAAAGCTATTTTCTGCCCTTTATTCTCACTGTATCTTATAGTCTGACCTCCCACAACCTCCCTGTTTCTTGGGCCCACTCACAAATCTTCCCCACCCCTAACATGAGCCTTATCTTTTTTCCACCAATTCTAACAAGTGACTAGTTTGGTGAATCATCACAGTTAACACTATGCTTATCCAAATGATCTGCTATCTCTTCTCTATGGTTAGTATTTTAAGTCACCTAGAATGCACTCCCACTCTCTTAATCCATTTTGCCTTCACCATCCAACTGATCACATACAACAGCTGTGAACACTACTATACCTGCTGAAAGACAGACCCCAAATTAAGGAAACACCAACAGGTAATAATGGCAGAAGGTGAAGGACTGAATGGAAGCCACATTAACCTTCACCCAGGGAAAATCTGGAATTACAACTAAACTGTGGAGAAATTACCAAGAACAAACAACTGAACAATAGTGAGAGATAAGCCTCAAAACCTCAGACAGACAGAAAAGCCAGATTCAGCACAACCTGTCCCCACATGAACAACAGAATACAAGAGATAGTAAGTGGAGTGACCCTCAGTTAACCAGCTGGAGGGAAAGACCCACCAAAGAAAGACCCAACAACAATCAAAACCCAAAGGCATCCAGAGAGCCAACATACATGATAGCCCAAGACCAGCACATTCAGGAGATCAAGGAGACTGCACCACTGAATCTCATAGGTCTCCTACCATAGAAGTTCACATCATAAACCCAGGGAGTCAGAACAGATCAATTTAAGAAGCAGAGGCTAACAAGAAGAGTCTCACACATGATGGGAGACAGAGAAAGAAACCCCAAATTGAAGGAAAGGAGGAAGCCTCAGAAAGAATGCTAAATGAAATGCAGGCAAGTCAACTATCAGATATTGAGTTCAAAGCAATAATTATAAGTAAGCTCAATGAGCTCACAGAGAATTACCAAAAACTACAGGGAAACTACAATGAAATCACTGCAAACTACATCAACAAGAAAAAGGAAATGGGAACTATCAACAAGGGCCAAGAGGAAATGAAGAACACAATTTCTGGGATTTCCATCCAAGATGGGGGCATAGGTAGAGACACTGTGCCTCCTCGCACAACCAAGATAGGGACAACAACAATTTAGAAACAGAATAACTACCAGAACTGGCAGAAAATTGAACTTTATGGAAGTTGGACAACCAAGGAGTTAAAATAGACAAGTTCATCCAGACTAGTAAGAGGGGCAGAGTTAGGCAGCTGGGCGGAGAGGGGTCATGGCACAAAGAGTGGTGGGACTGGGTGCATAAGGCATCCTGGGCACACATGACCGCAGTAGGAAGACTCTGGGCTTGCAGACAGTGGATGGCAGACCCCAGGTGTGGGGTGGCAACCCGCAGACCCAGCAAGGTGGCAATTGTGAAGCCAGGCACTGCGCACAACCCAGGGTCCCAGCTCTGAGAAATAGAGCCTCAGGGCACTGATTGAAAACACCTGGGGGGAGGGTTGAGGCGCAGTAGGAGACTCCCAGTCTCACAGGAGAGTTTTGGGGGAGACCCATGGGGTACTAAAACATGCACAAGCTGACCCACATGGGAATTAGCACAAGAAAGGCCCAGTTTCCTTGGGGGAAGCGCTGGAAGGGATTGAAGTCTGATGGAGAGAGAAACAGTGTCATTTTTCCCTCTCAGACCCCACCCCCACATACAGTGTCACAACCCAGACACTATGAACACCTAAGACACTGTTGCCCCACCCAAGTGAATACCTAAGGCTCTGCCCCTCATACATAACAAAGGGGACAAGACAAAAAAAATGGATCAAGCAAAAGAACAGATCAAAGCTCCACAGCAAATACAACTAAATGACCAAGAGATAGCCAACCTATCAGATTCACAGTTCAAAGCACTGGTGATCAGGATGCTCACAGGATTGGTTGAATCTGGTTGCACATTAAATGGAAAAATGAAGGCTACACTAAGTGAAATGGAGGAAAAGACACAGGGAGCCAATAGTGGTGGGAAGAAAACTGGGACTCAGGTCAATGGAGTGGACCAGAAGAAAGAAAGAAACAAACAAACAGAAAAGAAGAAAGAATTCAAGAAAATGAGGAGAGGCTCAGGAACCTCCAGAGCATCTTGAAAGGTGCCAACATCCGAATTTTAGGGATACCAGAAAGAGAAGAGGAAGAACAACAAGAGAAAAAGCTATTTGAACAAATAATAAAAGAGAACATCCCCAACATGGCAAAGGAAATAGACTTCCAGGAAGTCCAAGAAGCTCAGAGAGTCCCAAAGAAGTTGGACCCAAGGAGGAACACACCAAAGCACATCATAATTACCTTAGCCAAGATTAAAATGAAGGAGAGAATCCTAGAAGCAGCAAGAGATAAGGAGAAGTAGCCTACAAAGGAGTTTCCATCAGACAGTCAGCTGATTTCTCAAAAGAGAACTTGCAGGCAAGAAGGGGCTGGAAGGAAGTATCCCAAGTCATGAAAGGCAAGTACCTTCATCCAAGATTGCTCTAACCAGCAAAGCTTTCATTTAGAATGGAAGGGCAGATAAAGTGTTTCTCAGATAAGGTCAAGTTAAAGAGTTCATCATCTCGAAGCCCTTATTTTATGAAATGTTAAAGGCACTTATCTAAGAAAAAGAAGATAAAAAAAACATGTATAGTAAAATGACAACAAACTCACAGTTATTAACAACCACACCTAAAACGAAAACAAAAACAAACACAAACTAAGCAAACAACTAGAACAGGAACAGAACCACAAAAATGTAGATCACATGCAGGGTTAGCAACAGGGGAGTGGGAAAAGCAGAGAGGGGAAAAAGGTACAGAGAATAAGTAGCATAGATGGTAGGTAGAAAATAGACAGGGGGAGGGCAAGAATAGTATGGGAAATGTGGAAGCTAAAGAACATATGACACATAGACATGAACTAAAGGGGGGAATGTGGATGAGACAGGGTGTGCAGGGTGGAGGGAAATGAAGCAGGAGTAATGGGGTAACTGTAATAGCATAATCAATAAAATATACATATTTTTTAAAAAAGAACACAATTTCTGGAATCAAGAACACAGCAGAAAGAATCAAAAGCAGACTAGATGAAGCATAGGATCAAATCAGCAAGCCAGAGGACAAGGTAGAAAAAAAAAACACCCAGAAGGAGCAAGAAGAGGAAAAGAGACTCAAAAAGAAACGTAATAATATCCATACAGTAAGGATCCAGAAAGAGGAGAAGACTATGTGATAGAAAACCTGTTTGAAAAAGTAATGATGAAAGACTTCCCTAATTCAATGAGAGAAAAAGTGACACAAATTTAGAAAACACAAAGTGTCCCAATGAAGTGGAACTCATTGAGGCCCATTTAATAGACACATCATAATTAAAATGGCAAAATTTGAAGACAAAGAGAGAATCTTAAGGGCAGCAAAGGAGAAACAGAAAATAGCACAGAAGGGAACCCCACTATGACTAGCAGCTGACTTCTCAATGGAAAGGCTCCAGGACAGATGGGAATGGCAAATCATATTCCAAATAATGAAAAACAATTGCCTAAAACCAAAACTACTCTATCCAGCAAGGCTCTCAATTAAAATGGAAGGCCAAATACAGATTTCTGAGTGAAAAGAAACCTCAAAAACACACCTCCTTCAAGCCATCACTGCAAGAGATGCTAAAGGGTCTGCTTTAAGAAAAGGGTGGTGGGAAAGAGTGACAGAGAGATAAACACAGGTATGAAAAAATGATAATGAATAAGTACCTATCAATAATAACCTTAAACATAAATGGATTAAATGCCCCAATCAAAATACATAGAATAGCTGAATGGATAAGAAATCATGTGACACATATATTCTGTCTACAAGAGACCCATCTCAGGACAAAACACCTACACAGAGTGATAGTGAACAACTGGAAACTTATATTCCAAGCAAATGGACAGGGAAAAAAAAAGCCTGTGTCACAATACTTACATCAGACAAAACAGACTTCAAAAACAAGGCCATAAAAAGAGGCCCCAAACTTCACTTCATAATACTCAACAGAAGAATCCATCAAGAAGACATGAACAATGTAAATACATATGAAATCAACATAGGACAATTAAAATACATAAAGAAAATCCTGGAGGACTTGAAGAAAGATATTAACAGCAACACAGTTATAGTAGGGGATTTTAACACCCCCCTGTCAAAAATGGACAGATCTTCCAAAAAGTATATATAAACAAATATATTGCAGCAGTGAACAATGTCCTAGACCTAATGGACTTCACTGATGCATACAGAACTTTTATCCAAAAGAAGCAAAATACACATTCTTTTCAAATACACATGGAATATTTTCCATGGAATACATGGAATGTACACATGGAATACAAAACAAGCCTCAAAAAAATTCAAGAAAATTGAAATCATATCAAGCATTTTCTCTGAACACAAGGGACTGAACTACAAACCGACCTCAAGGGGAAAAAACCCAAAACACTCAAAAACATAGAGGTTGAATAGCATACTATTAAACAATGAATGGTTCAAGAAAGAGAGCAAGAAAGAAATAAAAAATTTTCTGCAATAAAAAAAATGAAAATGAATACACAACAATCCAAAACTTGTGGGGCATGGCAAAGGCAGTCCTGACAGGGAAGTTCTAAGTGATACAGGCCTACCCCAAAAAGATAGAAACATTTCAAATAAATCACCTATCCCTACACTTACAAGAACTGGAGGAACAACAACAAAGACAGCCCAGAGCAAGTAGAAGGAAGGAAATAACCAAGATCAGAGCAATATTAAATGACATAGACATTAAAACACAATTCTATGGATCAATAAATCTAGGATCTTGTTCTTTGAAAAGATAAACAAAATCAACAAATCTTTAAGAAGGCTCATAAAGAAGAGAGAGAGAGAGAGAGAGAGAACCCAAATAAACATAATCAGAAATGGAAGAGGAGAGATTACAACTGACACCACTGGAATACAAACGACTGTAAGAAATTACTATCAAGAACAATATGCCAAGAAATTTCAAACCTTTGTTGAAATGGACAAATCTTTAGAAAAAATATAATCTTCCAAAACTGAATGAAGAAGAAGCAGAAAGCCTGAATGGACCAATAACAGCCTACAAAATAGAAGCAGTAATAATAATAAAAAAAACCTCCTAGCACACAAAATCCCTGAACAAGATGGTTTCATGGTAGAATTTTACAAAGCATTTAATGATGAGCTCACTTCTATACTTCACAGCCCATTCCAAATAATCCAAGAAGATGGAAGCCAGCATCATCCTAAACGCAAATACAGATAAAGACATAACAAAGAAAGAAAACTACAGGGCAATATTACTGATGAACATAGAGGCTAAAATCCTCAACAAAATATTGGCAAACCACATCCAGCAATACATTAAAAAGATCATACACCATGATCAAGCTGGATTCATCCCAGGGATGCAAGGATGGTACAATATTGGCAAATCAATAAATGTAATACATCACATGAACAAAAGGAAAGACAAACACCACATGATCAAAGTGATAGATGGGGAAAAACATTTGATAAGGTACAGCACCCATTTACAATAAAAGCACTCAGCAAAGTGGGCATAAAGGGAGCATTCTTCAATAGAATTAAGGCCATATATGAAGGACCTACAGACAACATCATACTCAATGGGCAAAAAATTAGAGCCTTCCCACTAAGATCAGGAACAAGACAGGCATGCCCTCTTTCAGCATTGCTATTCAACACAGTACCAGAAGTCCTAGCCACTGTAATCAGACTAGAAAAAGAATAAAAGTCATTCAAATTGGAAAACAGGAAACAAAACTGTCATTGTTTGCGTATATAGAAAATCCTATAGACTCCACCAAAAAACTACTCAACCTACTAAGTGAATTCGGCAAAACAGCAGGATAGAAAGTCAATATCCAGAAATCAAAGGCATTTTGTACAGTAACAATGAAATATCAGGAGAAATCAGGAAAAAATCTCATTTCATATAGCAACAAGAAAAATAAAGTACCTACAAATAAACCTAACCAAGGATGTAAAGACCTATATTCAGAAAACTATACAACACTGAAGAGATATATTAAGGAAGACACAAACAAATGGAATGATGTACAATGTTCATTGATTGGAAGAATTAACATCATCAAAATGTCCATACTACCCCAAAAAATTTATAGATTCAATGGAATCCATATTAAATTATCAATGACATATTTCACAGATAAAAAACAAATATTTCAGAAATTTATATAGAACCATGAATGACCCTGAATAGCCACAACAATACTGAGAAAGAACAAAGTAGGGGGGACCACAATACCTGATATCAACTGTATTAAAAGGCCACTGTAATCAAAACAGCCTGGTACTGGCACAAGAACATACACATAGACCAATGGAACAGAATAGAGAGCCCCCAAATAAACTGAAGTCTCTATGGTCAATAGTATTTGACAAAGCAGGCAGAAGCATAAAATGGAGTAAAAATAGCCTCTTCAACAAATGGTGTTGGGAGAGATGGACAGCTACATGCAAAAAACTGAAACTCAATCACCAACTTCACCATACAGAAAAGTAAATTCAAGGTCAGTAAAAGACTTAAATGTAAGTCATGGCACCATAAAAGCCCTAGGGGAAAAAATAAGCAGTAATATCTCAGGTATTCCACCCAGCAATGTTTTCACTGATATGTCCCCTAGAGCAAGGGACATAAAGGAAAGAATAAACAGATGGGACCTCATCAAATTAAAAAGTTTCTGCACAGCTAAAGAGAACAGCATTAAAATGAAAAGAGAACCAACTATATGGGAAAACATATTTGCGAATGATATCTCAGACAAGGGTTTGATCTAAAAAAAAATATATATATATATATGTGTGTGTGTGTGTGTGTGTGTGTGTGTCATGACTCCACTCCATGAAGACAAAAAAAAACCCCAATTAAAAAAATGGGCAAAGAAAAAAAACTAATGGGCAAAGGCCTGGGATATACACTTCTCCAAGTAGGACATACAGAGCACCCAGAGACATGTGAAAATATGTGCAGCATCACTAGCCACAACAGAAATGCAAATTAACACCACAATGAGATACCATTTCATATCAGTCAGAATGGTCATCATAAACAAATCAACAAACAAGTGTCGGAGAGGTTGTGGAAGAAAAGGGAACCCTAGTGCATTGTTGGTCAGAATGCAGACTGGTGCAGCCACTGTGGAAAACAGTGGGGAATTTCCTTAGAAAAATGAAAATGGAACTGCTTTTTGACCTGGGATTTCCACTGCTGGGATTATATCCTAAAAAGCCTTAAGCACCAATCCAAAAGAACTTTTCCACCCCAATGTTCATAGCAGCATAATTTATAATAGCCAAGTGCCGGAAGTAACCTAAATGCCCATCAGTAAATGGATGCATCAAAAAAATATGGTACATTTACACAATGGAATGCTAGACAGCAGAGAGAAAGAAGGAGCTCCTACCCTTTGCAACAGCATGGATGGAACTGGAAAGCATTATGCTAAGTCAAATAAGCTAGGTGGTGAGGGACACATACCGTATGATCTCACCTTTAAGTGGAACCCAATCAACAAAACAAACAAGCAAGCAAAATATAACCAGAGACATTGAAATTAAGAACAGTCTTTTAGTAACCAGAGGACAGGTGGGAGGGGATAATAGCATGAAGGGAGGAAGGTTTTCAGGAACAAGTATAAAGGACACATAGACAAAATCAAGGTGGGGTGGAAGCAAAGGAGGGAAGTCGAAATGGCTGGGGTGGGGGGGATTAGTGGGGGATAATAGCAGACACCCATAATTGAACAACAATAAAATAATTTAAAAATTGATACATTTTCAAAATAACCATGTTCTGGTGGTGCTGGCTACTACATTAAAGTAAGTAGAAGAAGGAGGGAGAATAAATAAAAGATGATGAAAGAAAAATATATAATTTTGAGATTATTTTCTTCTTTACATAAAGAGTGGAGAGGCAATTGGGCTCAGTGCCTCTTAGCAACAAAAAGTCAGTGAGGTTAAACTTTACATTTACTGATCATGGCTTTTCTAGTTGTTTGCTATCATGTATTTCTCTCTTCTAACCAGATTCCCATTCCCTGTTTGCCAATCCCACTGCCCAAAGTCATTTTTTACTCATGCTGCTAACATATTTGCATGTCAGTGCCGCCAGCCTACTGCCAGAGCCCACTTTGTCTATGTTTCTCTCCTATCCAAAAGTTTCCTAACTGGAGGAGAATTAAAAGAAGGGGTGGCCTAGAAAGTGTTAAACTTACTGAATAAATAAATATTGCCAAATTCTCAATTTCTGGAGCAAATTCAAGGGTTGAGCTGCACATATAATCTGAAACTGTGTTTAATTCAAAGATAACTTGTTTTGAGATTTGAATGAGTTGAATGTCTTTCCAAGTGCATATGAAAGACAATCATTGTCTGGATTGTCCAGAAATTATGAACATTTAAAATAAAATTAAAACTGAAGTTTGAATAGAAAATAAATAATAGATAAAAGAATAAAGTCTAATTCTAAAGTCTAATTCTAACAGCTCAAAGGCTAATTTTCCAGTGGTCCTTCCCTCACTCTGATTTGGATCCCTTCATCCTGAGAGGGAACTTCAGGCAAAGAATCATTTAAAGAAACAGCCTAAATTGATGTGTCCTCTCTCCCTCTAAACTCCCCTTGCGTCTGAATCTTCTAATAGGGTTTAAAATGTGCTGTATTTAGGAAGAAACCTGAAGTCCCCCTTTCCTCTCTTTCTGATCTCTGATTTACCCAAATAGGTCAGACTGGTACTTGAAGGTCAGAAGCCTTAGCACCCATCTTCAAGAGTTTTTGAAAACCCTCCCTCTTCCACCTCCTCCAGATCATGTGTTTCCAGGCTTCACCAGGGCACACCAGTAGAATACAATGTGATCTGCAACTGCTGGAGCTGGACTTAATAAGTACAAAGAGTAAACAACTTCATCCTTTTATTCTACGACAGCCCCTCAATGCACATTCTTTACTGACAACTGGAGAACCTTTAGGAAAATCTTATAACTATGGGGGTAAATCTCAGAAAAAAAGTCCAGTACAATATAACAATAGAGCTTCCAATTCTTATCCTATTTGAAACCCCTATCCCCAAGCTTAGGTTGGCTCAAGTTGGAGCCCTGAGGAGTGGGGAGCAGGGGCAGTCAGTGTGTCTCTATGTTCTCAATCTACCTTCACTCATTTACTGTTGTTTGGACCACCACCCCCAAGGTCAGATAGGTTAGAGATGGGAAAGAAAGAAAAGACAGAAAGGTCTTTATTGACATAAAGGATGACATTTATGCTCTCTGAGCATGGCAGACTCCAAATACCTTTCTTTTGTCAAGGTCTTATGTTCATTCTCTCATCTATAATTCCGTTGATATGAGTGACACCTCTCTAGTAGTTGCTTATGACCTTGACTTCCTCTAGTCTGCAACTGAGGGCACAGCCACTCCTGACATACCTCTGTGAAGTCCACACCAGCCCAGAGGAAGTAAACTCCCTTCATGCCCTGCCAAACTCCAGGAGAGGAGCAATCTGAGGCCACCTCGTCCCTCTCTAACCAGCCTCCTCAGGCCTGGTCAGCCACAGCCTCTCAACTTTAGACCTTCTCAAGCCTTAGCCAAGCTATTGAATGGTTCTGTTCAACTCCCTCCTTTGGGTTAAATGGGAAGGAATCAACCCTTTTTTATTTCTTATGGGAAGAGGTAGGCTTTCAGCCCACAGCTCATTCAAAGGAAAGTCTCCCAGCAGACTTACCAACTTCTCTGCATCTTGCTTTTACAACTTTGAGATGATGAGAAGCTAAGGGTTACACAACCAGTTTCATACACCTTTATGCTGGGTGGAGGGATAAGTATAGTTCTCAATTCTGGAGCCTCAGCCACATCCTCCTTCACAAGGGACCTTACCCAGATTCATCACCTACCCCAAGTGTGGGAGCACCAAACTCAAGATCACTCATTTCATTCACCCACAAACATTCTTTGAGAATTTAGCTTAGGCTGCCATGACAAAATACCATAGCCTGGGGGGGTTTCAACAATAGAAATTTATTTCTCACAGTTATCAGGGCTGGGAAGACTAAGATCAAAGAGCCAGCAAGGTATGTTTTATTCTGAGGCCTATTCTCTTGACTTGTGTGGGGTGCTGCCATCTTTCTGTGTGCTCACATGCTGAGGGGATGGGAAGATAATTCCACCATTTGGGCCCCACTCTCATTACCTCATCTAACCCTAATTGGGTCCCAAAGACCTCAGCTCCAAATACCATCACATGGGGTGTAGGGCTTCAACATATGAATTGAGGTGGCGATCGGGATACAAACATTTAATCCATAATGAGCACCTACTGTATGTCAAACCTTATACTGAGTCCTGAAGATAAGAGCAACCACAAAACATGCCAGTTGGGAAAGAAAGACAAATTATAGATAAATGATTGCACCACAATATGAGACATGCAAAGTAACAGCCAGAGGAAGGATTAACAGAGGCAGACTTCCTGAAAGTCTCTGACCCTAGAAAGGGCTGCAGTGGTGTGGGGGGGCCCAGTGGGCACAAAACATGGGTGTATGTCCATCAGACATGTGGAGGCCACTCACCAGGCATTGCTTCTCATGGAGGGCAGGGTGCCCTTGAATATCTGCTTTTTTGCAGTAACATATGTCCTGCCAGGGTGGGCATCCTGATACAAAACCAGGATGAGGTGGTCACTTCAGCAGCAGATATACTAAAACTGGAATCATACAGAGAAGATTAGCATGGCTCCTGTGTAAGGATGACATGCAAATTCATGAAGCATTCCATATTTTTCTTTTGGAATGTATTTGACAAGAAAAATTTAACACTGTTTTCACCTCAATGTAGAAATACAGTGGTTTTGTGTTTCTTTCTTATAGTGCCACCAAAATAAAATAACCATTTTTGCAAAAAAAAAAAAAAAAAACAAGATGAGTTTTACTTGATGTTGATTGAACACCTGACATCTGGCTGGACTGGGCCAGGGGTTTCCCATACTTTCCCAAGAAACCTGGAAATGAGGAATGGTACTTCTATTTTATAGATAAATAAACTGAAGTTGAAATGCAGAAGTGAGTCTCTGCATACAGGAATCAAATACATTCTCAGCCCAAGAGAAGACTGCATGCTGTTTGGAAGAACAAATCCCTAACCATAAGCTCCCTGCACCTATAGGTTTCCCAGCACACAGGCATTTCCATTCACTTCCAGCTTTTTCCTCAAAATGCCATAAAGGAAATTTTGTCTAATTCTAGGTTCTTTGCATTTTGTTTAGAGGCTGAGATAAAAATGGGTTTATTGTTCCATCTGTGGTTGCCTAAATAAAAGTGGTTCTGAACAAGGTAACACAATCTACCCAAACCTTTTTTTTTTAATCATTGTTCAAGTACAGTTTTCTCCCCCCTACTCCCATTCCAGCCCACCCACCCAACCTTCCCCCCTTCCCCCCATTACCCCCCACCCCTAGTTTTTGTCCATGTGTCCTCCAAATTTGTTCCTGTAATCCCTACCCATTCCCCCCTGGAATTCCCTCTTCTCAAACCTTTTAACTTCTATTAAAAACCATGAAGGCAAATTTATCAGGACATGCCTGTGACAATTTGAAAATCAAAAAGTCCTCTTTTATCTTCCAGTTTATTTACAGGTACAGCCTAGTGACAGCAGCAAATATTTTTCTAGTGCAATGACTTGGATGGGCCACAGAGACAAAGTAGCAAACAGGTAATCCCATGTCCCTAAAAACTAGTGTAGCACTGCCACTGTCAGACAATCCTGAAGCAGCCTACTGAGGCCACCAGCAGACATAATCCGTCAGTTGACTCTACCTCTCAAAGGAGCAAGCTAGGTATCTCCTGCTCCCTTCTACTCCAGGAGAAAGGAAAGAGAAATCTGGAGGCTCCTATTAGGAAATGGACAGAGTGAGTAGAAGGGAAGACTTCCAGAAAGGCTTTCTGTTTCCAAAAATCTGTTAGATAAAAAACAGGACCTAAGATAGCTCTGACTTTATCATCTTTTCTAGAAATTTTAGAATAAAACACCTGTTTCTCTGGGGTGGCTTCCAAGTTGTCTTCACAGAAGATACCTTTTGATATTTTTTATAAACCCTATCCAAGGAGCCTCTGGGCACTGTTACAATCTTTTTTCTAAATTACAGTTCAGTTTTTTTACTAGTTCACATTCAATATTATATTAGTTTTAGATGCACAGCATAGTGGTTGGATACTTATATCACTTACAAAATGATCCCCTGATAAGTCTAGTACCCACCTGGCACCACATAGTTATTACAATATTATTGACTTTATTCCTTATGCTGTACTTTACATTGTTGTGATTGCTTTATAACTATCAATTTGCCCTTCTTAATCCCTTTCCTTTTTTGTCCAGCCCACCTCCTCAAAACCCTTTCCCATCAGGTAACCATCAGTATACGCTATCTATGAATTTGTTTCTATTTTTGTTGCTCATTAATTTTTTTAAAATTACACATGAAACTAAAATTATAAGGTAATTTTCTTTCTTTGTCTGACATATTTCACTTAGCATAATACCCCCCAGATCATATATGTTGTCATAAATCATAAGATTTTATATGGTGAAGTAGTTCCATTGTATATATGTACCATATCTTTCTTATCCAATCATCTATTAATAGACACTTAGGTTGCCTTCATATCTTGGCTACTGTATATGATACATAGTGAACATAGGGGATTGATGGGTCATATTGCATAGTTCTATTTTTAATTTTTTGAAGAAACTCCATAATGCTTTCCATAGTAGTTGTACCAATTTAAAATCCCACCAACAGTGCACTAGGGTTTCCTTTTCTCCTCACCCATGCCAGCATTTATTGATTTGTTGATGATAGCCACTCTCTCAGGTATGATTTTAATCATGGCTTTAATGTGCATATCTCTGATAATTAGTGACATGTACCATCTTTTCTTGTCTTTTGGAGGGTATGTCATCTTCAGAAAAATGGCTATTCATTTTCTCTGCCAACTTTTTTTAAGACTTTATTTTTTATTTTTAAACTTTTTTTATTGTTCAAGTACAATTGTCTCCATTGCCCCAGCACCACTCCTCCCACCTCGGCCATCCCCACTTTCCACCCTTGATCTTACCCCTTTGGTTTTGTCCATGTATCCTTTATAGATGTTCCTGAAAAGCCTTCCCACCTCTTCCCCCCCCAATGTCTCCTCCCACCTCCCCTCTGGTTACTGTCAGACTGTTCTTAATTTTAATGTCCCTGGTTATATTTTGCTTGTTTGTTTGTTTTGATTAGATTGCACTTATAGATGAGAATTGAATTTTTTTTTCTATGCATTATACTACATGAGTTCTTTATGTGTTCTGGATGTTAACCCCTTATTGGATGTATCATTGACAAATATCTTCTCCCATTAAGTAGATTTTCTTTTTGCTTTATTGATGGCTTCCTTTGCTGTACAAAATATTTAGTTTGATGTAATCCATTTGTTTATTTTTTTCTTTTGTTGACATTGCCTAAGGAGATATATTCAAAAAATATACATCTAAGAGAAATTCTATGTTTTTTTAATTTCAAGTATTACATTTAAGTCTTTAATTGATTTTGGATTAATTATGTACATGGTTTAAGAAAGTGATATAGTTTCACTATCTTTTTGCAGGTATCTCTCCAGTTTTCCCAAAATCACTTATTAGAGAAAGTGTCTTTACCCCATTGTGTAATCTTGCCTCCTTTGTCATAAACTAATTAATCATATAAGTGAGGGTTTATTTCTGGGCTCTCCATTTTGTTCCATTAATCTATGTGGTTGTTTTATGTCAATACCATGCTGTTTTTATTATTATGTCCTTGTAGTATGGTTTAGTATCAGCTAGCATGATTCCTCCAACTTTGTTCTACTTTCTCAAGATTGCTGTGGCTATTCAGGGTCTTTTGTTGTTCCATATAATTTTTTAAATTATTTGTTCCAGTTCTGTGAAATATACCTATCAAAGGCATACATTTGGTATACCAAAATACATTGGTGTTTTGATAGGGATTGCATTGAATCTATAGATTGCTTTGGGTAGTATGGACACTTTAATGGTGTTAATTCTTTCTATCCATGAACATGAAATGCACTTCTATTTATTTATATTTTCTTCAGTTTCTTTCTTCAATGTTTTATAATTTTCTGAGTACAAGTTTTTTACTTCCTCGATTAACATTATTTTTAGGTTTTTAAATGCAATTGTTTTTTGTTTATTGTTTTTAATTGTTGTTCAAGTACAGTCTCTCCATTTTCCCTTCTTAATTTCTCTTTCTGATAATTCAGTATTGGTGTATAAAAAAGCAACCATTTTCTTAATGTAAATTTTATATCTTGCAAATTTACTGAATTTATTTATCAATTATAACAGTTTTTTGTTGGAACCTCTAAGATTCTCTGTATATAATATCATATCACCTGCAAATAGTGACAGTTTTACTTCTTTCTTTCCAATTTCAATGCCTTTTATTTCTTCTTTTTGTCTGATTGCTGTGTCTACGACTTCCAATACTATGTTAATAACAGTAGTAAAAATAGGCAGTATTGTCTTGTTCCTGTTACTAAGGAAAATGCTTTTAGATTTTCACTGTTGAGTATGATGTTAGCTGTGGGTTTGTTATGTATGGCCTTTATTATATTGAGGTGTGTTCCCGCTATCCACACTTTGCTGAGAGTTGTTATTATAAATGAATGCTAAATTTTGTCAAAAGTGTTTTCTGCATCTATTGATATGCTCACATGGTTTTTATGTGTATGTAGTGTATCACATTAATTGATTTGAAGATAATAAAACAACCTTGCATTTCAAGAATAAGTCCCACTTGATCATGGTGTATATTTCTAATATACCACTAAAATTACTTTGCTTATATTTTATTGAGGATTTTTGCATCTATGTTCATCAGGGATATTGACCTATAATTTTCTTTTTTGTAATGTCTTTTTCTGGTTTTGGAATTAGGATAATGCAGGTCTCATAAAATGAGCTTGGGAGTCTTCCTTCTTCTACAATTTTTTCAATAGTTTGAAAAGGATAAGTGTTAAGTTTTCTTTGAATGTTTGGTAAAATTCACCAATGAAGCCATCTAATCCAGGACTTAGTTATTAGTCTGTTAGATTTCCTATTTCTTTCTGATTCAGGCTTAGAAGATTGTGTGTTTCTAGGAATTTATACATTTCCAATTTATTGGCATATAATTTTTGTGGTATTTTCTTACAATCCTTTGTATTTCAGTAGTGTCAGTTACCACTTCTCTTTTATTTCTGATTTTATTTATTTGGTTATTTAATTTTTTTCCACGAGTCTGGTTAAATGCTCACCAATTTGGTTTATCTTTTCAAAAATCCAGGTCTCGGTCTCATAGATATCTTGTATTGTTTTTTAGACTCAATTTCATTTATTTCTACTACTCAGATCATTTCACTTCCTTCCTACTACCCACTTTGGGGTTTGTTTATTCTTCTATCCATTGATGTTAGTAGGGTGTTAAAATCCCATGCTATTTTGGTATCACTGTCTATGTTTTTCTTTATGTTCACTCATATTTGCTTCATGTATTTTTAGATGCTCCTATTTTTGGTGCATTAATGTTTACAAGAGGATTGTATCCTCCTGTTAGACTGATGCCTTTAGCACTATGAAACATCCTTCTTTGTGTTTTTTTATTATAGCCTTTGTTTTAACATCTATTTTGTCTGATATAAGTATTGTCACCCCAGGTTTTTTGTTTCCATTTGCATGAAACATCTTTTTCCAATCCTTTACTTTCAGCCTGTGTCTTTTTATCTGAAGTGAGTCTCTTATAGACAGCATTTATATGGGTCATGTTTTCTTAGCCATTCAGCTACCCTGTGCCTTTTGATTGGAGCATTTAATCCATTTAACTTAGACTAATTAATTATATATTTAGTTATTAAAATTTTAGTATTCATATTTTTATCTTTTCTTTCCCTTCTTAAAGAAGACCCTTAAACATTTCTTGTAATACTTGTTTGGTGCTGATGAATTCCTTCAGGTTTTTATCTGGTAGACTCTATTTTTCTTCTTTGATTCTAAATGATAGCATTACTGGATAGAGTAATCTTGGTTGTAGGACTTTGTTTTTCATCACTTTGAGTATTTTTTGCCAATTCTTTCTGGCTTGAAATGCTACTGTTGCGAAATCAGCTGACAGATTTATGGGAACTCCCTTCTAGGTAACTAACTGCTTTTCTGTTGTTGTTTTTAAGGTTCATTCTTTGTCTCTAAACTTTGGCATTTTAATTATGATGTGTCTTGGTATGGTCCTCTTTGGGTTCATCTTGATTGAGACTCTGCTTTCTGGACTTTTGTGTCTACTTCTTTCATCAGGTTAGAGAAATTACTATTTCTTCAAATAGATTTTCAATCCCTCGCTCTCCCTTTTCTCCTTTGGCATCCCTATAATGCAAATGTTGTCATACTTAATGTTGTCCCAGATATCCTTTAAACTATTCTCATTTCTTTGATTTTTTTATTTTTTCTACCTTTTTTTTCCTGCTGTTCCATATGGGTATTTTTCACTACTATGTCTTTCAAATTGTTGATTCAATCCTCTTCTTCATCTAATGTTATGGGTTTCATCTGATGAATTCTTCATTTGTTACTGTATTCTTCATTTTTAACTTTTTTAATAGTTTATACCTTTTTGTCTATGTTCTCACTGAGTTTAACTATTCTTCCTCTATATTTATTGAGCATCCTTATAACCACTGTTTTGATCTATGTATGTGACAGATTGTTTGTCTCTATTTTATTTAGTTATTTTTCTCAAGGTTTTTTTCCTTGTTCTTTTATTTGGGACCTGTTTCTTTGTCTCCTCATTTTTCTTGTTTTCCTGTGTTTGTTTCTATATATTAATTAGATTTGCTACATCTCCCAATCCTGCAGAGTGGCCTTATGTGACAGGTACCATTTGGAGCTCCATGGTGCAATCTAGCTGGTCACCTGAGCTAATTGTCTCTCATGTAGTTAGTGTTTGTCCTTTGTTGTAGTTGGGTAGTGAGAGAGATTGACCCTCGCTCAAGCTGACAGGCTGTGAGGGCTGGTCATGACTACAGTGGGAAAGCAGTGATGTCTGACACCATGGAGTAGGGTTCATTTTAGCATGATTCTGGTGCCTGCCCAGTCTACCCTTTGTGTGTGCCAGTTGTGGAGCTAACTGGATGGTGGTCTGGTGTTGTCTGAAACCAGTCACTTAGCGTGTTGTTTCTGCGGCCTCTCTGAAGAAGCTTTAGTGTAGGTCAAGGTCAGCCACTGCCTGTGCTGGTCAAGGACCATCTGGTAGGAACTATAAAGTAATCTTCAGTTTGTGGATGCCTGTGCTTGGCTTGGAAGCACATGGAAGTGGCTCTACCTGTACCAGCTTACTGGCCTCATATGGAAATAGATGCAGCAATAGTTACAGGGCATGTCAACACCAGCCACTGCTTATTTGGGATTTGTGGACCTTTGAGGAAATTTTAGGAAACTCCACAGCATTGACTGAGGCCTGACTTCTTATGAGGAACAGTTACTGAAAGAAGTTCAGGCCATTACAGGAACTGGGTGGGTCAGGGTTTCAGAGAATCACTAGGGTGGGAAAGCAGTGTTAGCCAGGCTGATGGTGACACAGATGTGTCCCTACCTATGCCTGCCAGCACTTTGAACTTCTAGCCCTCACCCTGAAATCAGTCAATTTAGTTCCTCCTTGCATGTGCCTGGCATTTTTTGAGCTGTTGTCCCTTCTATGGATCTTGAAGTAGGTGTTTGTGAGCTAGTGAGTATGTGCTCAGGTCCTTTAAGAGGTCACTTGGGTCTATAGTAGCCATCTGTTTTACCCAAATGGAGCACAGACTGATGTTGTGGGAACTCCTTTTCCCAGCACTGGAACTCCAGGCTAGAGAGCCCAATGCTGGGATGGGACTGCTCACTCTTCAGGGGGGACCTCCGTAGCTACAATATCCCTCCTGATTCTCAACTATCACATGTGGTTTTAAGACCAGTCAGTTTTGCATCTACACCCCTACTATCAGTCTTGACATTGCTTCTTTATATCTCTTGTTACAGGATTTCTATTCAGTTCATCTTCAGGTGTTTCTCAAGGGTGCTTCTTCAATAATTTAGTTGTAATTTTGATGTGGTCATGACAGGAGGCAAGCATAGCCATCTTGACTGGAAGTCTGTTTTGATGTTTCTCACTATTGACACTGAAAAGACACCAAGGGGGAATGACACCCTGGAGGTACTGACACACTAATACCAGGCCAGGATCAAAATCAGCCTCAGACTTGTCCACCAAAGACATTTTCTTCTATAGTCAACCACACTTTGGGACCCTTGCTTATAGTGTTCAGGCTCAGCGTTTTGGGCTGGAGATACTAGTGAAGACAAAATACAATTCAACTCACAGTCTGGTGGTGGAGTCAGGCAAGAAAGGATATCATTAAAACATGAGGCAGGAAATACATGATGGCCACACAGTAGCTGGCAGCTGTTTGTTCATCTTCCCTCAAACAAGGACTGATTTGAAGTCAGAACACAGAGCAGAGTGAGTGAAAGCATCTGTGAGTGAGCACATAAGTAGTCCAGAGTGTGGGGAGTATGCCAAAGTAGGCAGGAAATGGCATGCCTGTGGGGCACACAGGGGCCCATGGCCTGGGCTTTCTAGATGGACCACCATCACTACCCAGCTAGCACTGCTGGGTGCACAGAGTTGGGGTGGCTGTAGATTGGCTCAGGGCCTGCAAACTACTGGGGCAGTGAGACAAGACCTGGGATGTGAGGACTCCAAGACACAGCATGGCAGGAATGGGCATGCCCATGTGTGAAGATCTTTGTGGGGAGCAGGGACAGCACACCATCACTGCTGTGTCTCATAGTATAGCTGAAGGGATCTTCCCAACACGATCCAGGAAAGATTCAGAGAGGAACTTTAGCTAAAACTCTCAGAGATACTGTAAGAAGATGGCCAGTCCTGACCCTAAAAGACTGTGTGAGTATTGGGTAGGGGGAGCATGTGGAGAACAGGATCCTGAGGGGCTAGTGCTACAGCATGGGGTTCATATAGAAAGTCTTTTATAAGGGGAACTGATGCATGACCAGCGGTTCTGCAGGGACCTGGGTTTGCATGCCTAAGCACATGAAAGGGGCAAAGCAGCTTTGCTAACCAAAAACTCACAGGCAGAGAATACACTGAAGGGACTTGACCCAGCAGAGCTTGTAAGAAGAGGGCAGCACAGAGTGCAGGATTCATGTTAAACTCTCACAAGAAGCAGGCTCAGTTCTTGAAGGCAGGAGCTGAGTGACTGAGATTTGCTACAATCAACCAGAGCCTTTCACAGGCAGGTGAACCCAACACCATCTGCAGGATTACAGCTTTGACAGCGAGGCCAGGCCCAGGAGTTTCCTGTTGCTTACACTTCCTCGGGAGAAAAAGGAAAAGGAGCCAACAGGGCCCTTCACCAGATGCTGTGTGCTGCACAGTTCCTTGTCCCTGATTTACTAAATCCAGCAGGGCAGCATAAAATAGAGACAGGTACAACAAGATACTATCTTCTCTCCTGCAAAGCTGTTTAACATTCATCTCATATCTTTCAAATTGGGGCAAAATACAGCACCAGGTTTGATAGTATAGTTTATTTCAAATCTCATATATTGCCCTCTCCTTATTTTACTCCATACAATCTTCCTCTTTCCCTTTCATATTTTTTATTAAGTTCTGTTTTCTCTCTTGCTGTGACTTGTTTTTATTCACACTATAATTATTGCTCCACCTCCAGCCACTCAAAACCATTGTGACAGCCACTGTTCATCTCATATTCCTTCTCCAATTCTTAAAATTACCATATTCTCTCTCCACCAGCATAATCTTTACCCGTACATTGTGGATAAAGTTGTTGTTACAGTTGTTCAAACTTATTTAAAGATAGTGACTATCTTTGCATTTCAAATAAATTTCATTGTTTCCCTTGACTATTCCATTTTGACTTCTTCCTATCTCATATTTTGTTCTTTTATTTTTTTACTATATTTTTTACTTTAATATTGTTCATGTTAAGTTTTCTGCCTTTTAATCCGATCCCAGCCAAAACTTTGCCCTCCTATTTCCACCCCCTCCTAGTTTTTGTTCATGTGTCCTTTATATTTGTTCCTGTAAACCCTTCCCATTCTCCCCTGAAATTCCCTCTTCTTTCTGGTCACCGTCAGCCTGTCCTCTATTTCAGTGTCTTTGACTATATTTTCCCTGTTGTTTTTTTTGTTTTGTTTTGTTCTTTAGGTTCTTGTTAAAGGTGAGATCATATGGTATTTGTCTTTCACTGCCTGGCTTATTTCACTTAGCATAATGCTTTCCAGTTTCATCCATACTGTTGCAAAGGGTAGGAGCGCCTTCTTTCTTTCTGCTGCATAGAATTCCATTGTGTAAATGTACCATAGTTTTTTGATCCATTCATTTACTGATGGGCACCTAGGCTGCTTCCAGCACAGAGCTGTTGTAAATTGTGCTGCTATGAACATTGGGGTGCAAAAGTTCTTTTGGATTGGTGTTTCAGGGTTCTTAGGATATGATCCCAGCAATGGAATTGTGGGGTCAAAAGGAAGATCCATTTTTTGTTTTCTGAGGAAATTCCATACTGTTTTCCATAGCTGTTGTACCAGTCTGCAGTCCCACCAACAGTGGACTGAGGTCCCCTTTTCTCCACAACCTCTCCAACACTTATTGTTTGTTGCTCTGTTTATGATGGCCATTCTGACCAGTGTGAAGTGGTATCTCATTGTGGTTTTAATTTGCCTCTCCCTGATAGCTAGCGATACTGAGCATCTTTCCATGTGTCCTGGATCCTCTATATGTCCTCCTTGGAGAAGTGTCTGTTCAAGTCCTTTGCCCATTTTTTAATTGGATTGCTAGCCTTCCTAGAGTGGAATCATGTGAGGTTTTTATATAATTTGGAGATTAAATCCTCTCAGTAATCACTCTCAAATATATTTTCCCATATGGTCGGTCCTCTTTTTATTTTAATATTGTTTTCTTTGGCCATGCAGAAGCTTTTTATTTTGATGAGATCCCATTTGTTTATTCTTTCCTTTATGCCCTTGCTATAGGGGACATATAAGTTAAAATATTGCTATGTGAAATATCTGAGATTTTCCTGCCTATGATCTCCTCTAGGTCTTTAATGGTGTCATGACGTATATTTGAATCTTTTATCGACCTGGAATTTATTTTTATGTATAGTATAAGTTGGTGCTAGAGTTTCATTTTTTTGCATGTAGCTATCCAGCTTCCACAACACCATTTGTTGAAGAGGCTATTTTTACTCCCTTTTATGTAGCTGCCCCCTTTGTCAAATATTAATTGACCATAGAGACTTGGATTTATTTCTGGGCTCTCTGTTCTTTTCCATTGATCCATGTGCCTGTTTTTGTGACACTACCAGGCTGTTTTCATTACAGTGGCCTTGTAATATACTTTAGTATCAGGTATTGTGATTTCTCCCATTTAGTTCTTCTTTCTTAAAATTGCTGCAGCTATTTGGGGTCATTTATAGTTCCATATAAATTTTTGAAGTGTTTGTTCTAAGTCTGTGAAATATGCCATTGGTACTTTAATAGGTATTGCATTGAATCTGTAAATTGCTTTGGGTAGTATAGACATTTTGACGATGTTAATTCTTCCAATCCAGAAACATGGTATATATTTCCATTTGTTTGTGTATTCCTTAATTTCTTTCTTCAGCGTTGTGTAGTTTTCTGAATACAGGTCTTTTACCTTTCTGTTTAGGTTTATCCCTAGGTACTTTATTTTCCTTGTTGCTATATCAAATGGGATTTTTTCCCTCATTTCTACTTCTGCTGTTTCTTTATTGGTATACAAAAATGTCTTTAATTTTTCGATATTGACTTTGTATCCTGCTGCTTTGCCAAATTCATTTATTAGGTCAAACAGGCTTTTTTTTTTTTTTTTTGCCGGGTCTATAAGATTTTCTATGTACACTGTCATGCCATGTTCAAACAGTGAGAGTTTTGTTTCCTCCTATTTGATTTAGATGCCTTTTATTTCCTTTTCTTGTCTGATCACTGCAGCTAAAACTTCCAGTACTATATTGAATAGAAGTGGTGAAAGTGGGCAACCTTGTCTTGCTCCTGATTTTAGTGGAAAAGATTTTAGTTTTTGCCCATTGAGTATGATGTTGGCTGTAGGTCTCTCATATATGGCCTTTCTTATGTTGAGGAATGTTCCCTCTATTCCCACTTTTCTGAGTGTTTTTATCATAAATGGGTGCTGTACCTTATCAAAAGTGTTTTCCACATCTATCAATATGATCATGAGATTTTTGTCTTTACTTTTCTTTATGTCATGTATTACATTTATTGATTTGTGAACATTGTACGATCCTTGCATCCCTGGGATGGATCCCACTTGTCATGGTCTATGATTTTAACGTATTGTTGGATGTGGTTTCCCAATATTTTGTTGAGAACTTTTAGCGTGTATGTTCATGAGTGATATTGCCCTGTAGTTTTCTTTCTTTTCAGGGTCTTTTTCTGCTTTTGGGATGAGTATGATGCTGACTTCATAAAAAGAGGTTGGGAGTCTTCGATCATTTTGGATTTTTTGGAATAATCTGTGAAGGATAGGGGTTAGTTCTTCCTTAAATGCTTTGTGAAATTCTCCTGTGAAGCCAACTGGTGCAGGGATTTTGTGGGCTGTGAATTTTTTAATTACTGCTTTAATTTCATCAGCTGTTATTAGTCTGTTCATGCTATCTGATTCTTCTTCATTCATTTTGGGAAGATTACCATTTTCCAGAAATTTTTCCATTTCACCTAGATTTTCAAATTTCTTGCATACACTTCTTCATAGTAATTTCTTACAATCCTTTGTATTTCTGTGGTATCAGTTGCAATCTCTCCTCTTTTATTTCTGATTGTGTTTATTTGGGACTTCTCTCTTTTTTTCTTGATGAGTCTGCTGAAAAGTTTGTCAATTTTGTTTGTCTTTTCAAAGAACCAGTTCCTGAATTCATTGATCCTTAGAATTGTGTTTTTAGTCTCTATGTCATTTAATCCTGCTCTGATCTTGGTTATTTCCTTCCTTCTACTTGGTCTGGGCTGTCTTTGTTGCTTTTCTTCCAGTTCTTGTAGGCATAGGGTTAGGTTGTTTGTTTAAAATCTTTCCATCTTTTTTAGGTATGCTTCTATTGCTATGAACTTCCTTGTCAGGACTGCCTTAGCTGTGTCCCATAAGTTTTGGATTATTGTGCGTTAATTTTCATGTATTTACAGAAAAATTTTATTTCATTCCTAATTTCATTGTTGACCTATTCATTGTTCAATAGCATCCTATTCAATCTCCAGCATTTTGACTGTTTGGGGTTTTTTCCTTTGGGGTTGAATTCTAGTTTCAGTCCCTTGTGGTCCAAGAAAATAGTTGGTATGATTGAATTTTCTTGAATTTGTTGAAGCTTGTTTTTTGTCCCATAATGTGGTCTATTTTTGAAAATGTTCCAAATGTGCATTTAAAAGAATATGCATTTGGCTTCTTAGGGATGAAAGACTGTATATATATCAGTTAAGTGCATTCGATCTAGGGCGGTGTTCAATGCCACAATATCTTTGTTGATATTTTGTTTGGAAGGTCTGTCCATTTTTGACAGTGGGGTGTAAAATCCCATACTATTACTGTGTCATTGTCAATATATTTCTTGAAGTCCTCTAATATTTTCTTTGTGTGTTTGTGTGCTCCTATGTTGGGTGCATACATACTTCCAATGTTTATGTCTTCTTGGTGAATTTTTCCATTGAGTATTATAAAGTGACCTTCTGGTTCTCTCTTTATGGCCCTTTTTTTGGAAGTCTATTTTGTCTGATACGAATATTGCTACCCTGCCTTTTTTTTTTTTCCTGCCCATTTCCTTGGAAAATTTGTTTCCAGATCTTCACTTTCAGTCTGTGTAAATCTTTTGTCTGGAAGTAGGTCTCTTTAGGTAAGATAAGTGTGGGTCATGCTTTCCTATCCATTCAACTATTCCATTTCTTTTTATTGGAGCATTTAATCCATTTACATTTAAGATTATTATTTATAGATACTTATTCATTGCCATTTTTCATACCCGTCTTTCTCTCACTCTCTCTCATTCTTTTCCTTCCTTTCTTAAAGCAGTCCTTTTATCATCTCTTGCAGAGCTGGTATGATGGAGGTGTATTCTGTTAGACTTCTTTTGTCTGGGAAGCTCCTTATTGGGCCTTCTATCTAGATTGAAAGCCTTGCTGGTTAAAGTTGTCTTGGTTGCAGGCCTCTGGTTCTTATTACTTGAAATATTTCTTGCCATTCTCTTATGACTTGGACCATTTCCATTAAGAAGTTAGCAGATAACCTTATTGGGGCTCCCTTGTATGTTACTTCATGTCTCTCCCTTGCTGCCTTTACAATTCTCCCTTTTTCTTAGAAATTTGCTATTTTCGTTATGATATGTCTTGACGTGGGCTTCCTTGGTTTCTTCTTGATTGAGAATCTCTGTGTTTTCTGGATTTGAGACTTTTTCTCTTATCAAATTAGGGAAGTTTTCCACCATTAATTTTTCAAACAGGTCTTCTACCCTTTGCTCTTCTTCTTTGCCTTCTGATATCACTATAATATGGATATTTTTACATTTCATATTGTCTTGCATTTCCCTTAATCTCTCTTCATTCTTTCTGAATGTGTTTTCCTTTTCTTGCTCTTACTGTTTTTTTTTTTTGGGGGGGGTTGTTTTTGTCTAACTTGTCCTCCAGTTTCCTGATCTGATTTTCTACTTAATCGAGCCTGCTTTTGATTTCTTTTACTGTGTTCCTTAGTTCAGAAATTGTATTCTTTATTTCCTCTTGGCCCTTGCTGATACTTTCTATTTCCTTTTTCATGTTGATATAATTTGCATTGAGTTCATTGTAGTTTTCCTGTAGTTTCTGGTAATTCTCTGTGAGCTTATTGAGCTTCCTGATAACCATTACTTTGAACTCAACATGTGATAGTTGAGTTGCCTCTATTTCATTTAGCATTCTTTCTGAAGGTTCCTCCTTTCCTTTCATTTGGGGGCTGTTTTTTGTCTACTCATTGTTTGTGAGGCTCTTCTTGTTAGCCTGTTCTTCTTAAATTGATCTGTTCTGACTCCCTGGGTTTATGGTGTGAACTTCTATGGTAGAATACCTGTGGTGGATACTGGCCAGCAGTATCCATCCCTGCTGTGATGCTTGTCAAAACACTAGAAAAACATACACAGAGACAACCAGGTCCTGTGGGGAAATAGGGACAGGACAGCCACTCTCTCTAGTGGAGAGCACGCTGTCTTTTCACCCAAGCAGGTTTTTATTAAGAAAACAGACACAGTTGGTGGATTCACAGCCTGGCAGGAAAGATAAAAAGGAATAGGTAATTTTCAAAAGGATTGACAGAACTCCCACTGTTATTCTGGGTAAAGTTTGGAGTTTTATTATTTGAAAGGACTGCAGGGCTCAAAGGACTAGTTTTTGGTTTCCTATCTGTGCCTTCAAATTCTAATTTAATAACATCCTCCAGCAAACAGATCTCACAGAATCTTGCATATTCTATGTACCAGACCTGATTACCCTGGGGGTCTGCCGACTCTGGTCTGTACTGCACCGCCCCTGTTATTTCTGCAGGCCTGAGTCAACAGAGGGGACAAAGGAAGCCAGGAGACTTGGAATTCTAACAACTAGGAACAAGAACTCAGGCTTTGACAAAGCCGAGGGTGCAGGGGTTGATGTCCATTACCCCTTTATTTCCATGGCCCTGAGTCTCTTTCCTGAGGCCTCCTCATGATCATGCCTGTCTTAGGAAAATCCCTCCATGGGAAATCTTACCCGTCATTGGCTAACTAATCAAGTATAAGAGGCCAGGCATAGAACAGTCAGCATTCATGCCAGGGAAATAAGTTTTGTCTCCTTAGTGGATCCTGGTCCAGAGGTCTCTCACACAGCCTAAGTCACAGGGGGTTACAGCTTCCTGAGACCAGGCAGGGTGGACTCCAACAAATACCTGTGAGATTCAGTGGTGCTGTCTCCTTGACCTCCTGAGCTCACTTGTCTTGGGCTGTCATTTATAATGACTCTGTGTTTATGTTTGTGTTTTTTATTATTTTTGAGTCTTTCTTTGGTGGGTCCTTCCCACCAGCTAGTTAACTGAGGGTCACTCTGTCCACCACCTCTTGTATTTTGTTGTGCTGGCGTGGGCAGGTTGTGTTGAAGCTTACTCTTCTGTGTGTACAAGGTATTGAAGATTCTCTCTTGCTTTTGTTCAGTTGTTTGTTCTGGGTAATATCTCCACTATTTAGTTGTATTTCTGGATAAGTCCTGGATTGAGTTTAGTGTGGCTTCTACTTCCTCCTTCACTTTATTCTGTCATCATTTGTTGGTGTTTCCTTTGTTGCTGGGTTTTCTCTTCCAGCAGGTATCCTAGTGGTCACAGCTTCCGTCTACTCTTTTTTGTGATCAGTTGGAGGGGAAAGGCAAAATGGTTTAAGATAGCACAAGTGTATTCTATGATATTTACAGTAGCAGTTGGTTGAGAAGAGATAGGAGATAGTTTGGCTCTGTATAGTGTTAACCATGGCATTCCACCCAATTAGCCACTTTTTAGAAAGGGTGGGAAGAAGATAAGACTCTTTTGGGGAAAGAAAGGATTGTGAGTTTGATCTAGAAAGCATTGAGCTTGTGGGAGGTCAGATTCTCAAGTAAGGTGAGAGTAAAGCATAGTAAATAGATGTAGTGTGTGATAGAATAGAATTAACCACAACAGGAAACCGTAAAGTGGGCTAAGATCCGGGAGCGGTGCTGTGTAGTATTTACAATTGTATGGAACAACTATTATTTACAATAACAATGGAGCAACAATTATATGACAGAATTTATGTGATCTGTATGACAAGAATAGGAAGTATAGGACCTTTAGTAATGTGCTAATGGAACACAAGTGAAGTGAAGGACAGTAAATTAAAAATACACTATGAAAATGAGAATAAGGGAAACCAGTCAAACAATACAATTTAACCAGCCAAGAAAAGAAGACTAAACAGAAAGAAGAGGTATACAAAAATACTAATAATATTAAATAAAAGATGTAAGAAAACAACAAGGATTGAGCAGCACCAGGGGAGGCCTTGTTGCTTGAAGGCACAGAGAAGGGAGTAAGACTGAGAGACAATCACACAGGGGTTGCAAGCACCCATGCATAGCCCTGAGAAGAGGGAGTGCCCCAGCCTGTGAGACCAAGGGCAGCCTGGCTGTGTGCCCACACCCCCAACCTGGTGAGAGTGTGGTTCTGTGGAAGACCCAGACCCCACATCCCTGAACAAGGAAAGGGCATGGGCATTCTCGGGTTTCTGGAGCCTGCGGGAAATCCCCTTCAGGATTCCCAACTCTCATACTGTGAACCTGGAAAAGATGGGGCACTTCATGGGTTTCTGGAGCCCACAGTGGGAAAACTGGGGGAAGGGTGCAACCCCTTGAGATCCCTGGAGCTTGCACCGTGAACCCAAACCTTGAGATCCTGGGAACTTGCACTGTGAACCCAAACCATTAGATTGGCTCTGGGGAGAGTGCTAGGCTAGCCCTGGGGACAGTATGGGAGAGACTGACTGAGTTCTGACTGAAAAGGGAGAAAAGCAATCCAATTGCCCCTCAGCCTGCTGAAGCCAGCAAAGCCAGAATAACTGGTTTGGCCAGTTAGAAACCAACAAGGGTTTTTTTTGTTGTTGTTTTTGTTGTTGTTGTTGTTGTTGTTGTTGTTGTTGTTGTTGTTATGTCTTGGCTGTTGTTGTTTGATTGTTTGATTTTATCTTGTTTTTTAAGTAACTTTTTATTTTTAATTCTTATTTTTATATCTCTCAATTCCTTATGTTTCTTATCCTTTCATCCTAGTGTTATTCCTTCCACTTCAAATTTATATCTCCTGCATTCCATCTTCTGCACTTTTTTCCTTTGTTTTTTGAGCCTGCAAGTTACTGCAAATTTGTATTGTCTTTCTCTCATTTTTCTGACATTTTTTGTTTTAATAGTATTTTTGGTATTCTTTTACTTTCTGTATAATCTTCTTTGCTTGGCTGGTTATACTGTTGTTTGATAGGTTCCCCCTGTTATCTCATTCACAGTGTGTTGCTAATTCACTGTCCTTCATTTTTGTTCCATTAGTAGACCACTCAAGATTCTATATCCTTTATTCTTATTATCTAGATCTCATAGATTCTACCACATGACTGTTGCCTTAATATCACTGTAAATAACAACTATTACATATGATTGTGAATATCATAACAACACCCCTCACAGATCTCAGCCCACTTCGCAATTCCCTGAACTCTATTATTGTAGGGGCTCCCTTTATTCTTTTACACACTACTCCTATTTACTATACTTTATTCCCACCTGGCCTCAGAATCTGACCTCCCACAGCCTCGCAGCTTTCTACATGCAACTAACAATCCTTTCCTCCCCAATAAGAGTCTTATCTTCATTCCATCCTTTCTAAAACATGGCTAGTGGGGTGAAAGATCACAGTTAACACTATATGTAGCCAAAGGATCTCCCATCTCTTCTCTACTGGCTGTTACTGTAAATATCATAAAATACTGTCTTGCTGACTTAAACCATTTTGCCTTACTCCTCCAACTGATCACAAAAAAAGAATAGGAGGAAGTTGTGAACACCAGGATACCCAAAGGAAACTGCACCACTGAATCTCACAGGTATTCTACCACAGAAGTTCATACCATAAACCCAGGAAACCAGAACATATAAATTTAAGAAACAGAGGCTAACAAGAAGAGTCTCATGAACAATGAGAACACAAAGAAACAATCCCCAAATGAAGGGAAAGGAGGAAGCCTCAGAAAGAATGCTAAATGAAATAGAAGAAACTCAACAGTCAGATATTGAGTTCAAAACAATGATTATCAGGAAGTTCAATGAGCTCACAATGAGCTACCAGAAATGACAGGTAAGGAACAATGAACTCACTGCAATTTATATCAGCATGAAAAAGGAAATGGATACTATCAATAAGGGCCAAGAGTAAATTAAGAATACAATTTCTGAGCTGAAGAACACAATTAGAAGGAATGAAAAGGAAGATCGATGAAGCTGAAGATCCGATCAGCGAATTGGAGCACAAACTCAAAAAAAAAAAAAAAACACCCAGAAAGAGCAAGAAAAGGAAAAGAGGCTCAAAAGAAAGAAGAGGGATTAAGAGAAATGCAAGACAATGTGAAACATAATAATATCTGTATAATAGGGATACCAGAAGAAGATGAAGAAGATCAAGGGGTAGAAAACTTATTTGAAAAAGTAATGAAGGAAAATTTCCTGAATTTGATGAGAGAAAAAGTCACAAAAACTCAAGAAACAAAGAGAGTTCCAACCAAGGGGAACACAAAGAGGCCCACCTCAAGACACATCATAATCAAAATGGCAAAATTTCAAGACAAAGAGAGAATCTTAAAGGCTGCAAGGGAGCAACAGGCAGTAACATACAAGGGAGCCCCAATAAGGTTAGAAGATTACTTCTCAATGGAAATGCTCCAAGCCAGAAGAGAATGGCAAGAAAAATTCCAAGTAATGAGAACCAGAGGTCTGCAACCAAGGCTACGTTACCCAGCAAGGCTCTCAATCAAGATAGAAGGCCAAATAAGAAGCTTCCCAGACAAAAGTCTAAAAGAACACATCTCCACCAAACCAGCTCTGCAAGAGTTTCAAAAGGAAGTGCTTTAAGGAAAGGAAGGGAAAGAGAGAGAGAGACAGGAACACAGGTATAAAAATGGCATAGAACAAGTATCTATCAATAATAACCTTAAATGTAAATGGATTAAATGCTCCAATCAAAAGACATAGAATAGCTCAATAAATAAGAAAGCATGACCCACACATATGCTGTCTACAAGAGACCCACCACAGGTTAAAAGACCTACACAGGCTGAAAGTGAAGGGCTGGAAACAAATTTTTTCCAGGCAAACAGACAGGGAAAAAAAGCCGGGGTTGCAATACTCATATCAGACAAAATAGACTTCAAAAAATGGGCCATAAAGAGAGACCCAGAAGGTCATTTCATAATACTCAAGGGAAGAATCCACCAAGAAGACATAAACATTGTAAATACACATGCACCCAACATAGGAGCACCCGAATAAATAAAGAAAATCTTAGAGGACTTCGAGAAAGATATTGACAGCAACACAGTTATAGTGGGGGATTTTAACACCCCACTGTCAAAAATGGAAAGATCTTTTCCAAACAAAATATCAACAAAGATATTGTGGCATTGAACAATGCCCTAGATGAAATGTACTTAACTGACATATATAAAGGCCTCCATCCAAAAGAAGCTAAATACACATTCTTTTCAAATGTACATGGAACATTTTCAAGATATACCACATGATAGGACACAAAACAAGCCTCAACAAATTCAAGAAAATTGAAATTACACCAAGTATTTTCTCACATCACAAGGGACTGAAACTAGAAACCAACTCGAAAGGAGAAAACACAAAAACGCTCAAAATCATGGAGATTAAATAGCATGCTATTAAACAATGAATGGGTCAAGAATAAAATTAGGAAAGAAATTAAAAGGTTTCTGGAAACAAATGAAAATGAACTCACAAGAAACCAAAACTTATGGGACAGAACTAAGGCAGTCCTGACAGGGAAGTTCATAGCGACACAGGCATACCAAAAAAAAGATAGAAACATTTAAAACAAACAACCTAACCCTACATCTACAAGAAATGGAGAAACAACAACAAAGACAGCCCAGACTAAGTAGAAGGAAGGAAATAACCAAGATTAGAACAGAAATAAATGACATAGAGACTAAAAGCACAATTCTGAGGATCAATGAACCCAGAAGCCGGTTCTCTGAAAAGATAAACAAAATTAATAAGCCTTTAAGCAGGCTGATCAAGAAAAAAAAGAGAGAAAACCCAAATAAACACAATCAGAAATGAAAGAGGAGAGATTACAACTGATACCACAGAAATGCAAAGGATTGTAAGAAATTACTATGAAGAACTGTATGCAAGAAATTTGAAAATCAGGTGAAATGGACAAATTTCTAGAAAAATATAATATTCCAGAACTCAATGAAGAAGAAGGAGAAAGCCTGAACAGACCAATAACAGCAAAGAAAATTGAAGTAGTAATCAGAAAACTCCCAAAACACAAAAGCCCAGGACCAAATGGTTTCACAGGAGAATTCTACAAAGCATTTAGGGACAATCTAACCTCTATACTTCACAGACCATTCCAAAAAATCCAAAAAGACAGAAGACTCTCAAACTCTTTTTATGAGGCCAGTATGATCCTAATCCCAAAACCATATAAAGACACAACAAGGAAAAAAACTTCTGACCAATATCCTTGATGAATATAGATGCTAAAATCCTCAACAAAATATTGGCAAATAGCATCCAACCATATATTAAAAAGATCATACACCAGGACCAAGTGGGATTCATTCCAGGGATGCAAGGATGGTACAATATTCACAAATCAGTAAATGTAATACATCACATAAACAAAAGCAAAGACAAAAATCACATGATCATATCAATAGATGCAGAAAAAGCATTTGATAAGGTACAGCACCCATTCATGATAAAAGCACTCAGCAAAGTGGGAATAGAGGGAGCATTCCTCAACATAGTAAAGGTCATATATGAGAGACCTACAGCAAACTTCATACTCAATGGGTGAAAAGTAAAATCTTTTCCATTAAGATCAGGAACAAGACAAGGCTGTCCACTTACACCACTTCTATTCAATATAGTACTGGAAGATTTAGCCACAGCGATCACACAAGAAAAAGAAATAAACGGCATCCAAATCAGATAAGAGGAAACAAAACTCCCACTGTTTGCAGATGACATGATAGTGCACATAGAAAACCCTATAGACTCCACCAGAGAACTACTAGACCTAATAAATAAATTTGGCAAAAGAGCAGGATACAATCTCAATACCCAGAAATCAAAGGCATTTCTGTACACCATCAATCAAACAGCTGAAGCATAAATCAAGAAAAAAAATCCCATTTGAAATAGCAACTAGAAAACCAAAATACCTAGGAATAAACCTAACCAAAGATGTAAAAGATCTGTATACAGAAAACGACATGACACTGAGGAAAGAAATCAAGGAAGACACAAACAAGTGGAAATATATACCGTGTTCCTGGATTGGAAGAATTAACATCATCAAAATGTCTATACTACCCAAAGCAATTTACACATTCCATGCAATACCTATTAAAGTACCAATGGAATATTTCACAGACATAGAACAAACACTTCAACAATTTATATGGAACCATAAATGACCCTAAATAGCTGCTGCAATTTTGAGAAAGAAGAGTAAAGTAGGAGGGATCACAATACCTGACACTAAACTATACTACAAGGCCACTGTAATCAAAACAGCCTGGTACTGGCATAAAAACAGGCACATAGACCAATGGAACAGAACAGAGAGCCCAGAAATAAACCCAAGCCTCTATGGTCAATTAATATTTGACAAAGGAAGCAGCAACATAAAATGGAATAAAAATAGCCTCTTCAACAAATGGTGTTGGGAGAACTGGACAGCTACGTGCAAAAAAATGAAACTTGAGCACCAACTTACACCTTATACAAAAATAGATTCAGGGGGATAAAAGATTTAAATGTAAACCATGTCACCATTAAGGTCATGGAGGAGAACATAGGTAGGAAAATCTCAGATATTTTACACAGAAACATTTTAATTGACATGTCCCCTTGAGCAGAGGACATAAAGGAATGAATAAACAAATGAGACCGCATCAAAATGAAGAGCTTCTGCATGGCTAAAGAAAACAGTATTAAAATAAAAAGAGAACCCACTGCATGGGAAAACATATTTGCCAATGATACCTCAGACAAGGGTTTAATCTCCAAATTATATAAAGAACTTATATGACTCCACTCTAAGAAGACAAGGAATCCAATTAAGAAATGGGTAAAGGACTTGAATAGACATTTCTCCAAGGATGACATACAGAGGATCCAAAGATACATGAAAAGATGTTCAATATTGCTAGCTATCAGGGAGGTGTAAATTAAAACCACAATGAGATACCACTTCACACTGGTCAGAATGGCCATCATAAACAAAGCAACAAACAGCAAGTGTTGGGGAGGTTGTGCAGAAAAGGGGACCTCAGTGCACTGTTGGTGGGACTGCAGACTGGGACAACAGCTATGGAAAAGAGTATGGAATTCCCTCAGAAAACTAAAAATGGATCTTCCTTTTGACTCCACAATTCCATTGCTGGGATCATATCCTAAGAACCCTGAAACACCAATCCAAAAGAACTTTTGCACCCCAATATTCATAGCAGCACAATTTACAATAGCTAAGTGCTGGAAGCAGCCTGGGTGACCATCAGTAAATGGATGGATCAAAAATAATATGGTACATTTACACAATGGAATTCTATGCAGCAGGAAGAAAGGAGGAGCTCCTACCCTTTGCAACAGTATGGATGAAACTGGAAAGCATTATGCTAAGCGAAATAAGCCAGGCAGTGAAAGACAAATACCATATGATCTCACCTTTAACAAGAACCTAAAGAAGAAAACAAAAAAAAGCAAAATATAGTCAAAGACACTGAAATAGAGGACAGGCTGATGGTGACCAGAGGAGAAAGAAGAGGGAATTTCAGGGGAGCATGGGAAGGGTTTACAGGAACAAATATAAAGGACACATTGACAAAAACTAGGGGGGCGGGGAATAGGAGGCAGGTATGGAGGGATGGGTGGGTGGGCTGGAATGGGAAGAAAAGGCAGAAAACTGTACTTGAACAATGACTAAAATAGTAAGTAAGTAAATAAATAAATAAATAAATAAATAAAATTCCGGGTCCTTGTCCATAATAATTTTTATAGCTTTGTTTTTGTTGTTTGTTTTTTCTTTTATTTAACTACAAAAATACACATTACAGAAAATGGAGACAAGCAAAAATAATATAAAGAACAGTCAAATCCCACCTATTCAGACGTAACTACTGAGAATGTCTTGTTATATACATTCTGGATACTTTTCTGTGTGTGTGTGTACATGCTTACATTTGCATGCATGCACACATTTTACTACTTCCCAAGAGTGCTCCAGAACTTCAATCCCTTGTGCTATAAACCAAAAGTATTAACAACAAACCTGATCAAAGTTTGAAAATTACTAAATATTTTATTTTCTTCTCAGAGTTTCCTAGTATTCAGTGTAATGAATATTCATTGTGATATTCACTACAATTTAAGCTCCGGAGAGATCCACACCTATAAAAAATGCTTAACTTTGCTGTTCCCTAAACTCTTTGATTCTAGACTTCTCTTTCTACCTGGCATTACTATCCATATTCCTGTTTCTGAGAAAACATTTTGCCAAATAATGAGATAAATACCCACATATCCAAAATTTTAGTTTACAGAAATAAAGTCTTATCAAATACTCTGTTTTTTGTTTATTTTTTCACCTGAGGATATATATTTATTGATTTTAGAGAGAGAAAGGAAGGGCAGGAGAGAAAAAAAATTGACGTGAGAGAAACATCAAGTGGTTGCCTCTCATAGCCCAACCAGGGATGGAACACACAAAGACCTTATGGGATGTGAGGGAGTGAGTCATGCAAACATCTAAGGCAGGAGTGGTCCAGGCAGATGAAGGGCAAGTGCAGAGTCCCTGAGATGCCAGCATGTCTGACCATACACTTGTGAACACTCATTAAGCTTTGGGACTCTGGGACCTATGAAAGGCAGAGGCTTGACTGGATCTGATGCTGTCATGGCAATTGAAGGGTAAGGACTGGGCTTGAGCATTCTTTACTGTTTGTACAGAACAGGGCACATCTATAGCACCCCAAACTGTTAGGGAGCAGAAATTGTCATATTTGACCAAATCATTGTTTTAACCAGATTGTTATTGGTATCAGTGTACTTTCAACTGAACTCCTCCTGTTCTGTTCCTCCCTGGTCCCTCCCTTTGTTCCCCAAAGGAAAAAGATGCTGCCACCATGCTGACTTTCTGTATTCAAAGATACTCCCTCCCCTGAGAGCTGCTCTGGTGAGCACACGGTTGTCTCACCTTAGCTGGGATCAGGGAAAGACAAGGGTCTGGTCATAGAATTGGGGGAGGGCCTATATACCTGAATGTAGAAGACCTGCTAAGGAAATCACCCCAAATTACCACTGCTTTTCTTCAAGGTGTGTGAGAACAACAGATAGAAAAGGTAGAAGCAGTTCAAGACCCATGGAAACCACAAATAGGACCTAGGAAAATAGAGGGAAAACATTGGAAAAAACACAGAAGACAATGACAGAAAGGGAGATATAGACACAGAGAAAAACAGAGACAAACAGAAATATTGACCAAAAAGACAGAGAAACCAGGGTGTAGGGAGAAACAACAAGAAGGGAACAGATGAAGGGGCCCCCATGGCCTCTGTGGAAGAATGTAGGCAAGGAGACAGAGAGGAGTCAGGGGACTCAGCTGGTCCTCACTACCATGGGCACATGGAGCCCAGAAACCTCCTTCCAGAGAGTGGAGAACAACCCAGGAGTGGGAGACTAGTGCTGAGAGGGAGCTGGCACACTGCCCCAGCTAATACTGAGAAGCCTGGAGGTTCAGGGTTGTCAGGTATGGGTAAAACTCAAGCTGGCTTGGAAAGACCTTCTGCAGACCTCTTTAATAATGAAATATCTAAAGGGTTTAAATGCCTGGGTTCATATCCTGGTTCTACTGCTTCAAGGTTATAAGATATTGAGCCAGTTCCATCACTTCTCTGAGCCTGCTTCCTTCTCCTTAAAATGGACATATTACTTGGTGTGCAGTTTGGGTGAAATAAAGCACATACAGAATTGAGCATAGTGTCCAGCATACTATAAGCACATCTGGTACTGTCTACTGGTACTATTATTGCTCACTGGCCTCCCCACCTGGGAGTGGATGACTGAACAACTCACCTGTAAGCTGAGGGCCTCATCCTCTCCAGGTGGGTACACTGGAGTCTAGATGCTCTTTCAGCTCTCATCTTGCTCACAGTCTATGCTGGCTCTGACAGGTACATACTCCAGACACCAGCACCAAATGCAACTTCCAGCACCCTCCAGGCAAACTACATCAGGTGCCCATATCTAGGGTATAGGATGCACAGGGTCCCAGCCAGAGTATCCTTCTGGCTTCTAGCACAACCACAGCTCTGCTCACAGCTGCCATATTTATAGTTCTGCAAGCACTCAACCCTGGGGTGGAAAAGATCCAGACAGACCTAATGGCCAGGACCTTGAGTCCCTGGATCTGCCTGGGTCCTGGCCTCTATTTCCCAAGGCTGGGATTTCTCATTCACCTTCCTATTTTCCTACCACCCACAGGCTCTGTCCCAGACCAAGGTCCAGACTTAAGGTTAGGAATCTTAGCAGTTCTGGCCTGATGCTTATATCATCATGGTCCCTGTGCTGGTCCATATGGGTCCTGGGACTAATAACATAGGGTCTACTTTGCTCCTAGTGTTCAAGGCTATCTGGGTACCTTTCTCAAACAGTGGTCTCTCCAAGCTTAGGTCTCTGCCTTGCTAGTCTCAGACTTCCTGCTTAGAGCTAGGATTCTGCTGCCACCATCAGCATACCCCAAGGCTGCTTGCTGTCGCTTCTTCATTCTGTCTACTTATCGCAACACCTGCCATTTTATTCTGGATGCTTCTTCAACAGTAGCCATGACTGTGACCACTTGGCCTGAAGATTGCACCTCAGGCTGTCAGCCCATATTCTCTGAGCTCCTGCAGCTGACTCTATCTTGCAGCCCCTTTCCCTCACTCATCCCAGGGGTGGTCTAGCCCCTTACTCTAACAATAACTCACTGCCCAATGATGCTACTCTGGAATCCAGCCCCTCTGGGACCTGGCATTATCTTTACCTTCAAAATTTGGGTGGCATGAAGACTTAACATATCATTAAGCATCGGTTTCCCCGCTCAAGTGTGGGAAAGGCCCTGCCCTGCCTGCCTCCAGGATGGATGGGAAGGAAGACTATAAGCCCTGGTCTTGGAGATGAAGACTCATCTCACTTGCACACATTCCAATGAGCCCCACCCTGGGAGTCATATTCCTTATTCTCCGTGCACAAGAGAAGGTGCCTGATGTAAATATGCTCAGCTGTGGACTGTGTTGTTCTCTGTGTCTTTCTTTCTCCTTCACTTTCATTCCTTCAGCAGTTTTAGATCAGTGCCAGCTCCATGTAGAAAAAGGCACCCCTGTCCTTCTATACCTCTGGCCCAAAAACCTGGGTACAAAATCAGTCAAATGCCATCCCATGTCTGTCCCTCTGTATATCCATCTAACTCTGACCCCTCTGTCTAGTTGTATGTTTCAGTTTGGGTATTCTGCTGTCTCTTTTGGAGTCTGTTTGTCTCTTTCTCTGCTCTGCTGCCTCCTTTTTCTTTCTCACTCTCTTAACATCACTGTGTTGTCAAGTATTTCCTCCATCAGTACTTGACAAGCTGAAAGTTCTTCGACTTGCACAGTGAGCCACATGGGCAGGCTGGGTTATGTCGGTTTTAGCCTCTCTTTACTGAATCCCTTCTTTTTCTCTTTGCAGTGATGGTTATTGATTCTGTCTTGACACCTTGGTTTGTTTTGTCAGCCCCTGCCTTCCCTTCTTCTTGCTGTGACCATTGTTCCTCTTTTATCTGTAATTTCCTCTTGTCACAGCTGCTTCCCTCCCAGCCTGGCACAGCACAGAGGCAGGGATTTTTGTATTAATTCAGCAGTGCAGCTCCATCAGCCCTTCTCTCATGCAGTAAGTTTGGATGGTGGCCAAGAACAGGTGAATATGAAAAGAGGGGAGGGGACAGAGAAGAAAGCTAAAGCCAGACTTTTCTCATTTTGGTTGTTCTAAAGCAATGCTTGAACCATGCTGCCTTCCCCTACTTAGAAATCCCTTGTAGTTGCCCTGGTCCCACAAAGGATGTGATGTTCAGTGGGGCGGGGCAGGGGAGGTAGTCTTTTATGACTTTACTCTGATCTGTGTTCTTAGCTTCATCTCTCAGAATCACAAACTTTACACTCCAGAAACACAAGATTATCTATTTGGTATTCCCTTCCACATTCCTAGGCGTTTGTGTATGCAGTTCTCTGTGTCTATTGTGCCTGTCTCTGCCTCTCACTATAGTTTTCACACAGAAAACTCCTATTCATACTTCATGGCCCAACTCAAATGTTACCAATTCTGGGAAGACATTCCTCATAGCCCCCGTACTTGAGCCAACTAGAGGCAGAGTGAAATCTCTCCACCATGCTAGTATAATTCTTCAAAATGGTAGAAGAATTTCTTTGTTTACCTGGCTTCCCAGGAATGGACCAGATTTTGTTCTTCTAGTAAGTATTCAGGAAAAGTGTGTCAAGTAGAACTGAATGGAGTTTTCTAAATCATTGCAAATATCCTCCTGGGGAGTTAGTTCCAGAAGCTTCAGAGGTTCCAGCAGGTACTAAGTTTGCCGAGGCACAGATATGAACCACTGGGGACTTAACTGACTTTAGAGCCAGGGTCTTGTTACACACCAAACTGTCCTGATGCAGAGGTGCCCCACAAACCAGACAGCTCTCTACATAGTTTGGCACCATCTTTGGCTAGGCCCTGGAGCCAGAGACAGCGAATGGTCAGTGCTGAGCACTTTGCCACTTCCATGGGGCCTAGAGCATGACGTGTGGATTGAATGAGCTAAAGAGCAGATGTGAGGAAGGATTCAAATTTAGAGTCCCTGAAGTCAAATCTATGGACTTCCCATGCCTGCATGGATTTCCCACAACTGGCAGACACTTAAGACCTTGAGGCCTACAGTCAGCCCACCTCCTTCCATTGCTGCTCTCCTTCCAAACCACCCCAGCAGCCATGAATGACCTCTCTTGGGGCCGGCTGGTCATCGGCTTCTTCCTGGTGCTATTTAAGCAGCTGTTTCTGGCAGAAATTAGCATTCCAGGCATAAACAAGTGCAGCATTATGGAGAGTGGGCCTGTGATTACCAGGGTTGGAGCTTACCTTGCAGGCATAGGGGGCAGAATTTGGGGTCTGTGAGCCATCTTAGGACATGTTGATCAGACTAGGAAGGAGAGAAGACACATCTACTCAGTGCCCAACCCTGAGATCCATACGGGTGAAGCTCCAGGAGCTGGCCTGAGGAGGAAACTTTAATTAATCTCCTTGTCCTGGCCAGTAGCCCCAGAAGGTAGATAATAGGTGGGCCAGAAAGATTGTGGAGTTTGTCCTGGCACAGGATAGAACCATGCAAGGAAGGAATAATCATCTTCTGACCCTGACTGTGTGTCCCACACCCTCATCAAGATTTGGGCAGTATGTAATACAGATACCATTGCTTTTAGCAGATTAGGAAGCTAAAGTTAAATGGTAAGATTACTTGCCCAAAGTCATACAGATAGCAGGTGACCCAGTTGGGATCCCATCCCTGATCATTCTGACTCTGAGGTCTGTACTTTTTCTGTTGCCTCCATTCCCTGGGGTTCTCAATCCTGTGAGAAGCTATAATCCTGGCACCATTTCTACCCCAGTTATTTTCTCACCTCAGCTATTGTATCCAGATTCCAAGATGGACCCCTTTGATCTCCTTGAAATTAGATCCTGATATAGTTGCCTCTCACACTGAATCAGAGCTGAACTTTGTGTCCAATAGAATCCACTAGGAGTGACTTCCACGGCCAGGTCATGAAAGGCACTGCAATTAAAACCTTGGCCTTTTAGATTGCTCACACTGGGAAGCAGTCCTGCAGAAATTCCACATGAGAGATATCAACTTGCCAGCCATGTGAGAGGGCCACCTTAGAAGTAGGCCTCCAACCCCTGTCCAACCTTCAGTTGACCACAGCCCCAGCAACATCTGGACTGCAACTTCACAAGAGACCCTGAGCCAGAATGAGCTGACTGAGCTGCTACTGAGCACCAGACAACATGAGAAGTAATAAAATGATTAGAGTCATTTTAATTTGCTACATTTTCAAATAATTTGCTGCACAGCAATACATAACTAGTACACCTGTCCTCCTCAGAACAGAGGGCAGTCATGTTTTAGAGCCTCCCACAGAGCCCCCAAGCTGAGAAATGGATCTGGATTTTCTCCCTTGGATGTAAGAAAAGCCCTAAGGATGTGGAGAAAAGAGAACCCCAGTGCCCTGTTGGTTGGAATGTGGATGGGTGCAGCCACTATAGACATCAGTATGGAATTTCTCCAGAAAACTAAAAACGGAACTACCTCTTGACCCAGCAATTCCACTGCTGGGGTTATATCCTAAGAAAACCCAAAAACCAATCCAAAAGAACCTATGCACCCCAATGTTCATAGCAGCACAATTTACAATAGCCAAGTGCTGAAAGCAACCTAAGTGCCCATCAGTGAATGAATGGATCAAAAAACTATGGTACATTTACACAATGGAATACTACACAGCAGAAAGAAAGAAAGAGCCCCTACCCTTTGCAACAGCATGAATGGAACTGGAGAGCATTATGCTAGGTGAAATAAGCCAGGCAGTAAAAGACAAATACCATATGATCTCACCTTTAAGTGGGACCTAAACAGCAAAACAAACAAGCAAGCAAAATATAGCCAGAGACACTGAAATTAAGAACAAACTGACAGTGATCAGAGGGGAGGTGGGAGGGGCCATTGCGAGGGACAGGGAAAGGGTTTACAGGAACAACTATAAAGGACACATGGACAAAACCAAGGGGTGGTGGGATCGGGATGGGAAGTGGTGGTGGCTGTGGTTGGAATAGTGGTGGAGGGTAAATGCAGACAACTGTACTTGAACAACAATAAAAAATTCATCTATAATAATAAAATAAAAAAGCCTTAGAGTGGGCAAGAAGCCAGACACCCTCTGCCCAAGTATCCCTTTTCCAAGATACTTCTTCCTCCTTTTAGAGTGTGACAAAACCCATCTCTCCCTAAGATCTCAGAAAAGTACCCAGTCACTGCTCTAGCTTTGGAATGAGACATGATGAAGGTGGAGTTGTCCCTTAGACCTAATTAGAAAATGTCTTTTTTCCTCCCCAGTGAAGATAAATCCTAGTTTCTGAGGAAGACACCAGCTGGATATAGATGAACCAGTGGTACTATCGGATGGATGTGTCTTTTCAAGATATATAGCTGATTTCTTCCCCTACTAATGTGGAAACTGCAATTCCTGCAGGGGTCCAGGAGAACCCTGACTAGCATCTCTGTGTCAGAGAACTCTGGGGCCATCTGCAGGAGAATATATCCTCTCTGTCTTGGCCTTCCCTGTTTCTAGCTGGAGCCTAAGGAGAGTCTTAGGGGCACTATCTCACCCAGCATAATATCAGGCTCTAAGGCTGAAGAAGAGGCTGGTGCTTGAGCCCACACCTTGGTGTGTTGTTAGGTTTCTGTAGACTTTACCAAACAAACACGGCCCACGTTGCTGCCTTGTCCCCTTTTCCTCTCTTGAAGAAGGCAGATGAAGAAGGCATTTTTAGGTTGCTATGCTGTGTTCTTATTTGAAAAGCTGCCTTTAGAAATAACTCATCTGACTGGTTTATTACCTTCAGTTTGGTTTATTACCTTCTTTATCCCTCTGCCTTTAGGTACTAAAATCATGTTTGTCATGTAATGGGCCTCCTGGGTGGGAGTAGGGGACATCTGAATGCCTAGAGACCCTACCTCAAATTGCAAGGGGATCATCCCAGGTCATTTCTGGTTCTCCTGCTTTTCAAAACACCTGGAAGTTCCAGGAAAAAAAGAGGTGCCAACCAGTTTCAGAAATTCCATCTTCCTTTTTCTTGAAGCAGAGGGAAAGCATTAGAATGAGCTTGTGCCACCGCTCTTTCACACCAGTCCTAGTCTATCAGATACCACCATTTTATATAGCAGGATTCTCTGTCCCGGCATCCCAGCCATGCTCACTCATTCCCCTGACCATGCCATGCTCAACATCTGTCTTCTTATTTACTCATCGTGGTTTCTTTACTTTTTCTGTTGTACCATCCAACATGTAGTTTATTTTTGCCCAGGCCTGTCCCTGAGGCTATCTCTGGATCATGCTTGTCTTGCTAGTTCTTTGCCTTTCTCAGAGAACATGCCATGACTAACAAGAAGTTTGTTCTTTAATAACATTATCTAACACAGCACCAGTGTCTCTGCAAACACTCAGGTCCTCACCAACTATTCTGGGAGAGGCAAGAGGAGCTGCCCACTCTGTTTTCCAAGGTGGCCAGATGGTCACTCTTCTGTTCCCATTGTGGGTGATTTTTGAAGTTCTGCCCACTGGCAGGAAAGCAGAGGGGACAAGTGTTCCATCTGGTATCATGGGCTGAGCAGGACACTGGCATCAGGGCAAATCCTGATTAGGTCACTTTCAACTTATCCAAGTCTCTACATCTCAGTTTAATCCTCTGAAAAGTAAGTTTTACCTACTGTACAGAGAAGTGAGGCAAAGCATAGAAACAGCTAACAAAGGTTTTGTGACAAAGAGTAACAGAGTTGATAGTGACCAGGTTGCTGCTGAGCTGGTGTAGGCCCTGCTTACATCTAGAACCAGGAGATCTAGGAAGCAGGGCATTTGGCACCTGAAACAAACAAAGGATCATCAATAGTACCTTAGCCCTGGATGGGCTTCAGTCTCTGAGAGCAAGCATCATCCCAACTGTTTATTTACCAGCAGACACAGTTGAGACCTACAAAGGCCAGTGACTTATCTGAGGATACAAATCTACCATTAGCACCCATGTCCCTGACATTCCATTGCCCCTTAGCTTAAAGCTGCCTCACCCTGTTTCACAGGCAGATAAGCCAAGGCCATCAGAAGCAGAACCAGACCCTATAGACTCCACCTGAGCCATACTGCCACCCTAGACCACATTTTGGTGGCCCTTTCCAAGACCAGAGTCCATTGCTCAAAGATGGGGTCATGCAAGAAGACACCATTAGTATCTGGGGATGCATAAATTTAAAAAAAGCCATTCCTAACCCTTTCACTGTCTTCCCACCTGGGGTAGTGTGGCCTGTAGTTTCCTAGGAGCCTATTCCTGTGATGTAAAAATCCATCGTCCCTTGCAGAAGCTGGAGATAGTAGGTGACAGATGTGGAGAGCATGTAGATCAGTGGAGGGCTGTCAGAGAGGTGACCTGGCAGCAGCAGGAGTATGTCTCCATTAAGCTGGTCTAAGGGGAAGAAACTGCAGGGTCTGAAACACCAGTCCTCATTCCTGAGGAGGGGTGACTCTCCCTCTAAATTTTCTCATCCCCACTCTTCTTTCAGCAGTGCTTGATGTGGCAGCACCCAGCACCTGTTACTTGAGAGCTCTAAGGCTCCAGGAAGGGCTTCTTGCACATGAAGGAGGTGGGAAGGACTTCTAGTTGGAACTGAAAACTCAACAGAGGCAGGGGAGAGAGAGAGAAAGAAACTGGGTGTGGGATACTCCATGCCAGTCTCTGATTCTGACCTGTGGCAGAGAAAAATAGGTGGTCCAGAAGCCTAAAGCTGCAGGCTTGGGGCCAGGCACACAGTGCTGACCACTACCTTCACCCCAAGGCAAAATCCCTAGAATTCTTATGCTGTCTTGGGCCCTAGATGCCCCATATCCTGTCACTGGCCCTTAGCCCTCTGTAGTATGCAGGACAAGTTGCATGCTCTGTTGCAAATAAGGAGACTGAAGTTCAAGCTGGTTAAATGGCTTGCACAAGGTCACCCAGATGTTTATCTTTTCTCTTTATTAGTACTACTTATCTTTAATATAATAAACAACTTGAGGAGGCTTGTAATAAAGTACTATGAATCCTTCTACAGATATTTCGTTCTCTCTCTGTACCTGGCATTGTTCTAGACTGAATGGTGGGCAAAAAAAGACAGATTTTTACTCCCATAAGCATATGACCTAACATATTATAATCTTATAATAGTGCTCAGAAAGAAAGGAGGATGACAGTGTGAGAGTGTGCATCAACTATACATAAAAAGGTCAGGGAAGCCTGCTCCAAGAAGGTCGCAATTAAGCAGGTGCAAAAGCCTTAGGCAAACTTGAGTTTATTGTGTTCACACTGAACAGAGAAAGTCAGTGTGGCTGGAGTGGAGAGAACAATACAAGCTGAGAGAGTAAGTGTCCATGCCAGAGGCCTCTATGGTGAGAAGTTAGAGTTTAAACTGATTAGAATAAAAGCCACTGAGGCGTTGTAGGTGGTGAGTGAAATGGGATAATGCAAGGGTTCTTCCTGATGCCTTGAAAGAATGGGCTGTCCAGAGGCAAGAATGGAAACAGTTTCAGCAATAATGCAGATGAGAAATGATGGTGATTGGACTAGGGAATGGCAGTAGAGCTGAAAGAAGAAATCATCTTGAGGTCTGAGAGCATTGTCCTAATCAAGCATGATCCTGAACCTTGCAAGATGGTTTCAGGGGCCTGGGTTCCTACAGAGGAAGAGCTGGAGAGAGAATGTAAAAATGACTCTCTCAACAGTAGCTCTTGGACAGCAAGTCAAGTATGGAGACCAAGGGTAGAAATAAAATCCTACTACAGAGAAGCCATCAAGTAAGGTCAACTAAAATTTGGTATACACTGTAGGGTTCTCCTTCAGAGATCAAAGCTTTGAATCACTTGTTGCTGAAGAGCAGTAACTCAATTTTGCATAACAGGGAAGACTAAAGAGGCATGATATAAAGCAAGGACAACATGCAAACATGACCTCCACACCAGTACCCATGACAGATATCACTGGTGAATTGTGCCAATCTCCCTGCTCAGCTCAGACTTAGCTGCATTTTCTTTTTCAACACAACCCTCCAAGCAGCTACTCCCAATCCACTCACATGCAGTGAACTTTCTCATCATGTCCAGTGCAGAGAAATAAGTACCAAGTTTGCTGTCCAAAAGACTTGGGGTTTATCTTTGCTTTTGTCTATGGACAATTTATTTAGCTTCGGACTAAATGTGATTACATATGAAAGCACTTAGCCTACTGTCTGGTATAGGTAGGCTCAATAAATATTTTTTTTAAATAGCCTCTTTTTCCCCATTCATGCTTCTGTTCCTAAATGTGCATTCACATACACTACATATACTCCACACTCATTCACACAGTGTGCATTCACACACACTTATATACACATGAACACATTGACACACAAGGCATAAAAGAATAAAAAAAATTATTTTAACAGCTTCCACTGAATTTTATCTCAGGGAAGGAAGTTTCTGTTTTCATATTTATTTTTTATTGTGTATTCTATTAACTTGCCCCAATTTTTTCTCTTTTGCCCCTTTCCACCAAGTCCACCTGGAAAGTCTCTTTTGTTCATGAAATTATCTTGATAAGTCTAAGTACACAGACTAACAGAAATCAAGGGGAAAAAACATAGTGGTTCTGCATTAAAATTAAGATGAAATTCAAGGGCAGTGGAAAGTAAAATAGCCCAGAGGTGTGGGTGCTGCAGAGCAGCATGGTAGAGTGGGCAAACACTTTTAAAGAATAAGTATGTCAATATTCAACATGAAGCTATTTGCATTTCTGAGATATAAAGCCTCTCTGTCTCGAAAAGAGTACACAGTACATGATTCCATTTATATAAAACTCTAGGGTCCTGGCCAGGTGGTTCAGTTGATTGGAGAGTCATCTCATGAACCAAAAGATCACCAGTTGGATTCCTGGGTAAGGGCACATACCTAGGTTGCAAGTTTCATCCCCATTCAGGGTGTATATGGAAGATTTGGTGGCAAAAAATGGGTGTTTCTTTTGCACATCAATGTTTCTCTCTTCCCTCTCCTTCTCTCTCTCTCTCTCCCTCCCTGCTGTCTCTCCCTCCCTCTCTCTCTCTCTTGTCTTCCACTCTCTAAAATCAATGGGTTCTCACGTGAGGATTCAAAAAAACTCTAGCGGGGATGTCCAGCCCATGACCTGCAGGCTGTATGTGTGTGGCCCTGGATGGCTATGAATGGGACCCAACACAAAATCATAAATTTACTTAAAACCTTTTATTTTATTCATTGATTTTCATTAATTTTTATGTATTTAATGTGTGGCCCAAGACAATTATTCTTTCAGTGTGGCCAAAGGTTTGGATACCCCTGAGTGTAAGGAATGCAAGCCAATGCATAGTGAGAAGAAGCAGTTGAGTATTTGCCCAGAGTGCTAAAGGAGGGAATATTGCAAGGGTTGGGGGCAGGAACTTGTTCAATATCCTCACTGTGGTAATGGTTTTAATGATCAAATTAAAGACTTTAAATGTGTACAGTTTATTGTGTGTTTTTTAATACCTCAATAAGCCTTTAACATGTTTTTAAAAGTCATTTATATCATCTTAATTAATTTTTTCTCTCATGCTTGCAGATGTGTTAACTTCCCCCCACCTTATAACTTACCCCAAAAACCAGTTTTCTTGTCTCCCCATATTTCAGTCAAGTCTGACACAGGTATGAATACCTTCTGTGAGTGATTTGGGGTGAGAATTTGAAAGATGGATTGAATCCCACATCTAAGTCAAAATTGTAGCACTGGAATAGCATGTGTAGGACAGAACATACAGCCATGAACTGAGAAATTTCAGCAGAAGCATGAGCACAGAGCCAAGAACATCATGAGAATTTAAACTTACTCTTCTCTCTGGAAATTCCCAGAAATCTTAGAAGGGAGACTGAACTTCCATAGGAAGTTCAGGGGTTCAGGCCAGTGTCATAGATGTTAAGGCACAGGGAGATCTCAGTTGGCACTTGTGTTCCTTATATAGACAGAAGCAGCAGTGAGTAAAAGTAACCTAACCAATAGGTTGTGTCTTCTTCAGTTCATTAACTTTAGAGACAAGCAGTGCTTTACAATCTTATTAACTTCCTGAAGTAATCAAATGCAGTGAACCTGGACATGAAAAATGATTACTGACTGTAATCTTTACCTTGAGAGTTACAATTATGACCAAATTTTTAAAATCTTTGTGTACTTAAGAATAAGCAGAAGAGTTGGAAGATGGCAGCGAGGTAGATGGGAGTGGAGTCCACTTCCACCTGCACACAGGCGGAGCACCTAGTTGATCTTCTGAGGAACAGAGTGAACAGTCAACCTTATTCCAGCATATATGAAGGTTGGAGGCCAAAATTGTAGAGGGAATTGAAAAACAGACAGTAAAAAAAAAATTAAAAAAAAAAAAAGAAAAACAGACAGTAAGGAGATAACTTTGGGACAGTAAGGTCCCTAGGACCAGAGCTGCTACAGATTCAGGCCCGGCACCTGCCCAGCCTGACACAGAATTCTTGGAAAAGAGCCAAACCAAAAGCTCCCTCCCCTGCCAAACAGGGAGGATACAGCGGTACAAGGACAAACCTGAATTCTTGAAGCCACTGGGGAAAACAAAGATGAAGTGGCATAGGGGTGGTGTTCACCGCTGAGACAATGGACACCAGCTGGGTCATTACCAGAGAAATTGGGGAGCCAGGTGATGTCAGGAGAAGGAAGAAGAGTTGGTCTATGATGGAACCTGACTCAGATAGTCACAGGTCTGGTTGGAAAGTTGGGTTGTGTGAGAGGCCAGACACTTGATAGGAGCGACAGGATTGAATAGGAGAATTTTGTTCAAAAAAAAAAGTTGGTGGTGGTTATTTAGGGGACTCTTCTGCAGCAGCCACACCTGCCACCCTGGCAGTGCCCCCACAGTCACCATCACAACAAAGGCCGTGACTCTGCTATCCCCCACCCAACCTCAGTGGAGGCACCAACACCCATAGTGGAGGCAGTGACCCCAACCCACGGACCTGGACTAGCTTGCTAAGAGGAAGGAGGCAGCACCTCCTGCAGAGGAAAGCAGCAGGGCTCATGGAGTTAGCAGTCCCTAGAAAGACAACTCAGTGGGGGAGCCGAGCTACCTTGGAGAAACTTTGAGAGTACCTAGCACCTAGAACAGCAAAGAGTGAGAAGGTGGTGTGTGAGTTGTCCCTAATTGGTGCACCTCAAGGACAGCACAACTAGTGTACTGAAGGTGCCAACCTGGCACAGAAGGGCACAGAAGGCCTGGCAAAGAACTGAAGAACTGGGCTGGGGGCTAGGTAACTGTGAAGGCCAGACCTGGCCCCCATCCTCTCAAAACTACAGGAAGGGAGAAAAATGAAACCCAATCCCCCACAGCCTGCTGCAGCCCGGAAGACCAGCAGAACTCCCTTGGTCAGTTTAAAGTCAGCAGGAGGCTTTTCTTTTTTATTTTTTCTCTATTTTCCCCCCAGGTAAGACAATAAGACCTGGAGCTGTGAAAGGACCAGAGTCAGATCTAAAGAGGAATCACAAAGCTAATCCCAACAATTGAGAAACTGAGAAAAACTTCACTTTCCCATTTCCAGAGAACTTGCATATTATTAATTTTTCATTATTTTTACTTCTTTTCTTTTATTAGTATTTTTCTTTTTCTTTTCAGTTTAGTTTTCTTCATTTTATTTGTTTTTTTAATTGCATTGTTTGACTGGTTTTCCTTGTTCTCTCTTTCATAGTGTGTTTTAAAGTTTCCTTCTTTCACTTCACCTTTGTTCCAATAGCACAATACTCTAGATTGTGATCTTCCTATTCTTGTTACACACTCAGATCACAAAGATTCTGTCATATGATTGTTGTTCCAGTATTATTGTAAATAATTCTTCCACGCAATTGTAAATACTCCACAGCACCCCTCCTGGATCTTACCCATATCACTGTCTTCTGAAACTTTACTACTGTTTTAGTTAACTATATTCTCTCCCACACTATGCTTATTTTCTATCCTTTACTCTCACTATATCTCATAATCTAACTTCCAACAAGCTCAATTTTCTGGACTCAAATCACAACCCTTCCCCCTTCTAATAAGAGTCTTATCATTTTCCCACCCTTTCCAAAAACTGGCTAGTTGGGTGATATATCAAGGTTAACACTATACTTATTCAAAGGATCTCCTATCTCTTCTCTATGGTTTGGTGCTTTAAATCTCATAGAATACACTCCCACTATCTTAATCAATTTTGCCTTCCCCCTCCAACTGATCACATAAAAGAGTAGGTAGGAGTTGTGAACACCACTATACCTGCTGAAAAAGATAAGCCACCAACAAAGGAAACACCAACAGATAATAATGGAAAAAGTGAAGGAATGAGTGGAAACCACACTAACCTCCACCCAGGACTAATCTGGAATTACAACTAAATGATGGAGAAATTACCCAGAGGAAACAACTGAACAAGAACAAGAGAGAAGCCTCAAAACCTCAGACACACAGGAGAACCAGCTTTGAAACAACCTCTCCACACCTGCATAACAGGATACAAGATGCAGTGAGGGGAGTGACCCCCAGTTAACGTGCTGGAGGGAAGGGCTCACCAAAGAAAGACCCAACAACAATCACAATCCAAATACACCCAGAGAGCCAACATAAATGACATCCCAAGACCAGTGAGCTCAGGAGATCAAAGGGACTGCACCATGGAATCTCACAGTTCTCCTACCATACATGTTTACACCATGAACCTAGAGAATCAGAATAGATAAAATTCACAAGCACAGGCCAACAGAACTCACAAGCACAGAAGAGTCTTACAAATGGTGGGAGCACAAAGAAAGAAAAGGAGGAAGCCTCAGAAAGAATGCTAAATGAAATAGAAGCAAGCCAACTATCAGATATTGAGCTCAAAGCAATCCTTATGAGGAAGCTCAATTACCTCACCGAGAATTATCAAAAACTACAGGGACACTACAATGAACTCACTGCAAACTATCAATATGAAAAAGGAAACAAAAGCTGCCAACATGAGCCAAGAGGAAATGAAGAATACAATTTCTGAATTAAAGAACATGCTATGAGGAATTGCAAGAAGGCTAGATAAAGGAGAGGATCAAATCAGCAGGCTGGAGGACAAAGTAGAAAAAAACTCCAAAAAAAAAAAAAAGGAAAAGAGAATCAGAAATAAAGGAGAGGTGTTAAGGGAACTGCAGGACACCATGAAATGTAATAATATCCACATAATAGAGATACCAGTAGGAGAAGAAGAGGAGAAGGGATAGAAAACTTGTTTAGAAAATTTCCCTAAATTGAGGAGAGAAAAAGTCATAAAAATTGAGAAAACACAGAGTCCCAATCAAGAGGAAACAAAGGAGGCTCGCTTCAAGACACATCATCATTAAAATGGCAAAATTCCAAGACAAAGAGACAAACTTAAAGGCACCAAGGGAGAAACAGGAAGTAACATACCAGGAAGCTGCAATAAGGCTTGCAGCTGACTTCTCAATGGAACTGCTCCAAGCCATAAGGTAATGGCAAGAAATACTTCAAGTAATGAAAACCAAAGGCCTACAACCAAGACTACCCTATCCAACATTGCTCTCAATTAAAATGGAAGGTCAAATAAGGAGCTTCTTGGACAAAAAAAGCCTCAGAGAATACGCCTCCATCAAACAAGCACTGCAAGAGATGTTAAAGGGACTGCTTTAAGAAAAGGAAAAAAAAGTGTGAAAGAGAGGAACACAGGTACAAAAAAATGGCAATGAATAAGTACCTATCAATAATAACCTTAAATGTAAATGGATTAAAGGCTCCAATCAAAAGACATAGAATAGCTGAATGGATACAAAATCATGACCCACACCTAAGCTGTCTAAAAGAGACCCACTTCAGAAGAATAGATCTACACAGACTGAAGGTGAAGGGTCGAAAAAAAATATTCCAAGCAAATGGACGAGGAAGAAAACCCAGAGCGGCAATACTCATATCAGACAAAAAGACTTTTAAAAAAGGGCCCTAAAAGGGACCAAGAAGGTCACTTCTTAGTACTCAAGGGAAGAATCCATCAGGAAGACATAAACATTGTAAATATAAATACACACAGCTTAGGAGCACCTGAATACATAAAGAAAATCTTTGAGGACTTCAAGAAAGATATTGACAGCAACACAATTATAGTAGGACATTTTAACACACCACTGCCAAAAATAGATAGATCTTCTAAACAAAATATCAACAAAGATATTGAGGCATTGAACAATACCCTAGATGAAATGGGCTTAACTGACATATATAGAAACTTTCATCCCACAGAAGCTAAATCCACATTCTTTTCAAATGCACGTGGAACATTTTCAAAGATAGACCACATGATAGGACACAAAACAAGTATCAATAAAATCAAGAAAATTGAAATAATATCAAGTATTTTCTCTGACCACAAGGGACTGAAACTAGACAGCAACCACAAGGAAAAAAATTAAAACACATGGAAACTCATGGAGACTGAATAGCATGCTATTAAACAATGAATGGGTGAAGAATGAAATTAGGGGAGAAATCAAAAAAGTTCTGGAAACAAATGAAAATGAACTCACAACAATCCGAAACTTATGGGACACAGCGAAGGCAGTCCTGAGAGGGAACTTCATAGCAATACAGGCCTACTTGAAAATGATAGAAACATTTCAAATAAAGAACCTAACTCTACGCCTACAAGAACTAGAGTAACAACAGCACAGATAGCCCAGAGCAAGTAGAAGGAAGGAAATAATCAAGATCAGAGCAGAATTAAATTACATAGGGAATGAAAGCAAAATTCTAAGGATCAATAAACCCAGGAGCTAGTTCTTTGAAAATATAAACAAAATCGACAAACCTTTAAGCAGACTCATCAAGGAAAAAAGAGAGAAGGCCCAAATAAACACAATAAGAAATGAAACAGGAGAGATTATAAAGTGATACCATGGAAATACAAAGGATTTTAAGAAACTACTATGAAGAACTTTATACCAAGAAATTTGAAAACCTAGGTGAAATGGACAAATTTCCACAAAAAAAATCTTCCAAAGCTCAATAAAGAAGCTGATGCCGGAACAGACCAACAACAGGTGACAAAATTGAAGCAGTAATCAAAAAACTCCCAGCACACAAAAGCCCTGGACTGGATGGCTTCACAGGAGAATTTTGCAAAGCATTCAAAGATGAGAAAACCCCTGTTTTTCACAGACTTTTCCAAAATATCCAAGAAAATAGAAGACTCCCAAACTCTTTTTATGAAGGCAGCATCATCCTAATCCCAAAGCCAGTATAAAGACACAACAAAGAAGGAAAACTTCAGGCCAATATTGCTGATGAACATAGATGTTAAAATCCTTAACAAAATATTGGCAAATCGCATCCAGCAATACTTTGAAAAGATCATACACCATGATCAAGTGGGATTCATCCCAGGGATGCAAGGATGGCACAATATTCACAAATCAATAAAGGTAATACATCATAAAACCAAAAAGAGAGACAAAAATCACAGCAGCATATCAATAGATGCAGAGAAAGCATTTGATAAGGCACAGCACCCATTTATGATAAAAACACTCAGCAAAATGGGAATAGAGGGAACATTCCTCAACACAAGAAATGCCATATACAGGAAATGTACAGACAACATTATACTTGATGGGCAAAAACTAAAAGCTTTCCCACTAAGATTAGGAACAAGACAAGGATGTGTGTTCACTCCTATTCAACATAGTAGTGGAAGTCCCAGCCACAGCAGACAAGAATAAGAAATAAAAGGCATCCAAATTGGAAAGGAGGTAACAAAACTGTCATTGTTTGCAGATGACATAACAGTGTACATAGAAAATCCTATAGACTCCAACAAAAAATTCCTCAACCTAATAAGTGAATTTGGCAAAGCACAGGATACAAAGTCAATATTCAGAAATCAAAGTCATTTTCTTTTATTAAAAAGACTTTTATTTATTTTTTTACACCTCAAACAGGTGAACTTTTTTTACCTTTTTAAAACTGATTTTCAAGTACAGTTGTCTCCATTTTCCCACCACCACTTTTCCCCATCTTACCCACACCCACCTCCCCCCACCAATCCCAGCCAGCCTTGGCTCCATCTATGGATTCCTCATACATATTCCTTTGCATCCCTTTCCTTTCTTTCCCATGTTATTCCCCTCTCCAGCCCCTCTGGTTACTGTCAGTTTGTTGTCAATTTCAATGTTTCTGACTATATTTGGCTTGCCAGTTTGTTTTCTTAATTAGGTTCCACTTATGGGTCATATCATATGGTATTTTCTTTCACCACCTGGCTTACTTTACTTAGCATAATACTTTCCAGCTCCATACATGTTGTCACAAAGGGTAGAAGTTACTTCTCTCTTTCTGCTGCATAGTATTCCATTGTGTCAATGTACCACAGTTTATTGATCCAGCCATTTACCAATATGGGCACCTGGGCTGCTTCTACCATTTGGCTATTTTGAATTGTGCTGATATGAACATTGGGGTGCATAGATTCTTTTGAATTAGTGTTTCAGGATTCTTAGGGTATAAACCAGCAGAGGAATTGCTGGGTTGAAAGGTAATTCCATTTTTTAGTTTCTTGAGTAAATTCCATACTGTTTCCACAAAGGCTGCAACAGTTTGCGTTCCTACCAGCAGTACACTAGGGTTCCCTTTTCTCCACATCCTATCCAACACTTTTTTCTTGATTTGTTTATGATGGTCATTCTGAAAGGTGTCAAGTGATACTTCATTGTGGCTTTAATTTGCATCTCTCTGATGGCTAGTGATGCTGAGTATCTTTTCATATGTCTCTGGGCCCTCTGTATGTCCTCCTTGGAGAAGTGTCTGTTCAGGTCATTCGCCCACTTTTTAACTGGGTTGTTTGTCTTCCTGGAGTGGAGTCATGTGAGCCCTTTATATATATTGGAGATCAAACTCTTGTCCGAGGTATCATTGGCAAATATGTTTTTCCATGTAGTTGGTTTTCTTTTCATTTTAATGCTGTTTTCTTTAGCCATGCAGAACCTTTTTACTTTGTTGAGGTCCTATTTGTTTATTCTTTCCGTTATGTCCCTTGGTCTAGGGGACATATCAGTGAAAATATTGCTGCATAGAATATCTGAGATTTTGCTGCCTATTTTTCCCCTAGGGCTTTTATGGTGTCACAAGTTACATTTAAGTCTTTTATCAACTTTGAATTTATTTTTCTGTATGGTGTAAGTTGGTGATTGAGTTCCAATTTTTTGCATGTAGCTGTCCAGTTCATCCAACACCATTTGTTGAAAAAAGCTATTTTCACTCCATTTTATGCTTCTGCCCCTTTTCTCACATGTTAATTGACCATAGAGACTTCAGTTTATTTGGGGGCTCTCTATTCTGTTACATTGGTCTATGTATCTGTTGTTATGCCAGGACCTGACTATTCTGATTACAGTGGCCTTGTAATATAGTTTGATATCAGGTGTTGTGATCCCTCCTACTTCGTTCTTCTTTCTCAAAATTGCTGCAGATAGTTGAGGTCATTTATGGTTCCATATACATTTTTTAAATGTTTGTTCTATACCTGTGAAGTATGTCATGGGTACCTTAATAGGTATTACATTGAATCTATAAATTGCTTTGAGTAGTATAGACATTTTGATGATGTTACTTCTTCCAGTCCATAAGCATGGTACATGCTTCCATTTGTTTGTGTCTTTCTTCAGTGTTGTGTAGTTTTCTGAATATAGGTCTTTTACCTCTTGGTTAGGTTTATTTCTAGTACTTTATTCTCCTTGTTGCTATATCAAATGGGATATTTTTCCTGATTTCTGTTTCTGATATTATGGTACACTGCTGGTGGGAATGCAGACTGTTCAGCCTCTGGGGAAAACAGTATGGAATTTCCTCAGAAAACTAAAAATGGAACTGTCTTTTGACCCGGAAATTCCAATACTAGGATTATATTCTAAAAACCTTGAAACACCAATCCAAAAGAACCTATGCCTTCCAATGTCCATAGCAGCACTGTTCACAATAGCCAAGTGCTGGAAGCAACCTAAGTACCTATCAGTAAATGAATGCATCAAAAACTATGGTACATTTACACTATGGAGTACTACACAGAAGAAAGAAAGATGGAACTCCTACACTTTGTGACAGCATGGAAGAAACTGGAGAGCATTGTGCCAAATGAAATAAGCCAGGTGGTGAAAGACAAATACCATATGACCTCACCTTTAAGTGGAACCTAATCAACAAAACAAATAAGCAAGCAAAATATAAACAGAGACATTGAAATTCAGAACAATCTGACAGTAACCAGAGGGGAGGTGAGAGGTGATAATGGCAGGAAAGTGGGAAAGGTTTTTAGGAACAACTATAAAGGACACATGGACAAAACCAAAGGTGTGTTGGAAGCAGGGGAGGAAGTGGGGATAGTTGGGGAGGGGGATGTTGTTGGGGGATAAATTCAGACAACAGTACTTAAACAAAAATGAAATAATTCTTAAAAGAAGAAGCACATACAGGCACCCAATGTATGCCTATCTCTGGCCACACTACTTTGCATTGCACTGTAAAATGGAGCCCTCCTTTCTAAGGCTCTGAGCTTTTTGCTAGGGAAAGAAGGCCGCACCTGACTAACTGTATTTTCTCTATAAAGAAGCTTAACATGTATGGGAAGGATCAGGGTAAAGAAAGGTAGCTGGTCAAGCCTCCCGTCATTCTTTCTTGGGGTCCTTCAGTCAGGCCAACTTGGTCAGCCTTGTAACATAACTCTCTGACAATATCTCATCCTAGCTGTAATGACCATGGAAGCATGTAACCAATCTGCTCTGGCAGCACCAGTGGGCACTGTGTAGGTCCTTCAGCTATGGAAGGTGCTCTGCTCCAGACAGACAAGAGCTCCTCCAGCCTTCACCCCTCTTCCTCATCTCTCGCCTCACCTCCAGACACCACTGACACCATTTCAGGAGCACCATGGCAGAAACCAAATCTACCATCCTTCCCAGGAGATCATCAAAATGTAGCTTCTCTGGAGAAGACCAGCTCCATGGAGCAAGTCTAGTGAGTTTGGAAGCATGTGTTGTGGGCTCTCTAACAGGCAAGATGGATGGATGGCCAGGGAGTCCATCTGCAAGTGGAGCTCATAGAGTTACAGAGGGACCAAATGGGGGAGGGGACAGGAAGCTCCCCTGGGGGGAAAAAGGGGTTTTCTCTGTTCTGAAGGTTTGTTTGCTCTCTGCAAACCCTGCCTGTGGGCATCTCCTCTCATCACACACACATACAGTGAGGTATTTGCAGCATCAAAGGCAGCCCTACTTGTCATCCCCTCACCAGACCTGGGAGGAGAAGGAATAAACCTTGAAGGGCAAGGTTCTTGCCCAACCTCACAGTCAGCTTTACCCCAAGAGCAGAGACTGGACCTGGTGTAGCTTTGACACTCCCCAGATTCCTGAACCCAAATGGTAGGGCTGCCCTTGGAGCAAGATCTCACTGACTTCACTAAACTGAGACTCCAAAGAAAACTTTCATGAACTTGAAAGCAGGCCCCACCAGAGCTCTTGTCATCATCCTGTAATCAAGAAAAAAGATAGCCAGAGAGGTCAGAAATACCCCTCAAAGTCACAAAGCAAGTCAGCTTGAAACCAAGAGTTTAATGTAGCAGACTTAGGCATTCAGGAGCAATACATACCTCAATTTTTGGAAATTGAGATTTCAATTTCCACAAAACAAATAAACAAACAAAAAGCCATCCTACTCATTGGAAAACACCAGTTCCAGCAGCAAGGTACTGGCTACCTCAGCAATTCTGGGTGTCAAGCCCATGACTCAGTAGAAGGATAGATTACTTTTGGGCTGGGTCCTGGAAGAGCTGGAGTCACAAATAGCACTCCAGCAAGCCTGCAGTCCTCTTCACAGCTCTCTAGGTTCCTGGACCAGCACTGAACTCAATTGACTCCTGCTATGCTGATTCTACTGGACACCAAAAGGGTATCTGTGGACAGAAGAATAAGACCAGAATGGGATAGCAGCTGCCGATGAGGACAGCTCTAACTCTGAACCCAGAAATGTGCTGTCTCCCTTCCCTTCCTTTTGTCTCAACTGCCAATGCTATGCCTGAGTTTCCTGCACCAGAAACTAAGGACCTGTACCCAGGGCCCTTTGGGAAGCTTTCTCCTTCTCCAGGCTCACAGGGGTTCTGGGTTCTTTATTCTACATTGTTTGAGCTTCCTTGTCCTTCTAGGATCTAGGATTTAACAGTGCCTGCCATGGTGCCTGGCCTTTACTGGGTGCTGAGGGTTTGCTGAATAAATGAAGCTTGATATGTGTGTGAATTGGGATGCCTACAGCCTGCCCTTCTTTGAGCTTAGCTCTACCCTTGGCCCTATGGGGCAGATATTCTCTATAGCACAAGGTGGGTACTAGCCACAGGTAGGAATCCAGAAGAGTGGTATGGACTGAACTGTGTTCCCCCCAAATTCACATGTTGGGCCTTACCTCCCAATGTGTTAGTACTAGGAAGTGGGGCCTTTGGAAGGTAATTAGGTTTAGGTAAGGTTATGAGAATCCTGAGAATGGAGTGCTTTTTAAAACAAAAAGATTTTATTTATTTATTTATTTTTAGAGAGGGGAAGGGAGGAAAAAAGAGAGAGAGAGACATCAATGTGTAGTTTTCTCTCACATGGCCCTCACTGGGGACATGGCCCACAGCCCAGGCATGTGCCCTGACTGGGAATCGAACCTGTGACCCCTTGGTTCACAGCCCACACTCAGTCCACTGAGCTATACCAGCCAGGGCTGAGAATGGAGCTCTTAGGAAGGGAATAGTCCCCTTATAAGAAGAGATCAGAGCTACTTCTCTGTCTCTCTCTCTGTCTGTCTCTCTCTTTCTCCCCCTTCTTCCCTCCCTCTCTTCCATATCTTTCTTCCCTTTTCCTCACACTGTGCCATGCAATGACACAGACTACAAACCACAAAGAGGGAAAAAGGACTCTCACCAGGAGCCAAATCAGTCAGCACCTTGATCTTGGACTCTCAGCCTCCAGAACTATTAGAAATCTGTGACTTAAGCCACCCAGTCTATAGGACTTTGTTGCAGCAGCCCGTGCAGACTGAAACGTATGGGACATGGGACCTTCCTCCCAAATTTTTCCTTACATAGCCCAGAACTATACCAACAAGGCCTTAACCTTGACTGTGAGCAGAACCATGACTGTTGTGGGGAAAATGTGCTGGGTTGGGTGTCTAGACTTGTATTCTAGACCCAGTCCTGCTCTTTATCAGCTTCATGACCTCAGGCAAGAGATGGAATCAGAGTACACCAGCAAAGATATCCACAAGACCTCAGTTCCCCCATCTGTAAAATGAAGGAAGACATGAGCCTCTGTTCTGTCTTTTCCTCAGGGATCATATGAGTGGAGCTTCTGTGAGATGCTGAGAATAAGTGCCTGGAAAAGACAGTACACTATTGTGATATGTGAGAAGGTGAGGTCTAGTTGGCATCAACAGCAGATCTAGTGGAAGGGCGCCTCGGGGTAGTGGAAGAACCATATCACTGGAGCAGTTTTCTGTGTGCCATCCCTATCCATCCACATGCCTTGGAACTAAGGATCCATCCATTGTCCACAGCATGTTTGGATCTGTCCACTTGCTTTCTTGGACAGCTCTAGGAATCCTGTTTTGCCTCCTGGCTCCTGGAAATCTCAGCAGGACAGGTTTGGGTACACCTTTGTGACTCCTCTGGAGTCTTCCACAGTGCTGAACATATAGCAACTTGGCCCATTCCCTGCTCTCTAACTTGACCTAAACATGACTCATTTGAGGAGAGGGCCAGTCTTTGTTTGGCAGCAGGAACCCAGTGAAGCTCCCCTCAGCTATTGGCTTTTCCTAGGGAATAGAGTATTCAAAAGTGGGTCCTCCATGCCTTTCCCGGCTTGCCATTCTCTGCAGTTGCTTTTGCTCTCAGGGCTAGTGCTACTCTCCCTCCACCTGCCCATACTGCACTATACAACACTCCACCCTGGGTCTTTGCTGAGTTGATGAAATGATTATTCCAACTCTTAGTGAATGGTGATGTTTGGTGACTATGAGGGACACCCCCCACCTCCACCTCAGGAATGAAGCTGCCCTTTTCCCCATGTCTACTTGCTGTTGTCCCCAGAGAGTCAAGGTTGAGATGTGAGCTGGCCCAGCTTCTGCCTCTTTCATCCCTTTCCAGTCTTTAATATTCATAAACACACCTAGCAGGAAAGTGAAAAATGTTCTGCTCCTAAACCTAACTTGCTTTATAAAAGCCTAATTAAATTCTTTGGTGGAAGGGGAAATTAAGTGACCTTCAAAACTGCCAAATCTATTCAAAGTGGCATGTCCCATAAACCTTTCCTTTTCTCTCAACTTCTGCTGTGGTTGACCTTTTTTCTGGTGATGAAATTCTCTACCTGCTTCTTAGGATAAAGGTAATGCTCTGGGTACTGGTGCCCCCATGGCCTCTTGTCAAGGAAAAACACACAGGCAATGGTGCCAACCCTTCTAATGACCTTAGCCCTTTTTGGAAATTGTGGTCTCAGCCAGTGGTTGGTGTTAATGGAAGAGAAATGGCAAAAGGGAGGGCTCACTCTGGTGAAGAGGGAGTGAGTGACATTAGTCCTTCTGCAGGAGGTTACTCTTGGTATTTCAGGCTTTCTCTTTCCCTGGGCCACCTAATCCAGGCATTCTGACAAGACCCAAATAGGCATAGGGATCAAAGCCCTTTGCCAAACCTGAGAGCTTAGCATTGAAGCTCACCTCCCAGTTGCTTCTCTTGCTAACTAGGAACAAACAGTTACTTCCCCAGAAGCCAATGGAGAAAGCTGCTGCTTTTTGAGGACCTTTGAATAGAATCCCCCACATTCCTCCCTGTCAACCTAAGAAGACTTCCCTCCTTAGAAGGTGGAAGACATATGAGAAGGAGGACAAGGATATCAACTCCTGAGCCCCTCACTTGCACAGTGTCAGGATTCAGCCTTGAGAATTGCTGAGACATGGGTGATTTTCAGCAGGATCCTCCTGCATGAGAAGTAAGAAGTTGGCAGAATCCCCCAGACAAGAAGGTGGATAAGACAGGGAGGTGCACATTTACACAACACACCAGCATCAGGGCAGGCTTTCACAGGACTTCAATTACCATCTGCTGAGTAGACGTGAATGAACATGCATGCCTGATAGAAGGGAACAGAGGTAGAATCTGAGGAACCAGCTCATTTCTTTTCTACTTTAGGAGGAGGTCATTTTTATCTGGTCCAAATTTGCCTTCTGATTACTTGCAGGAGGTCATTCCCAGACAATGTCATAGCCCAAAGTGTAGTGCTTGGCAGCTGGTGGGCCTGGGTCATACCCTGCCCTGCCACCCACTCTAGATGAGCAGAGAGAACAGCATTTCCTTCCCATGTCACCTCTCTATGAGGTCCCTGCTTCTCCCGTCATGTTGTCTATCAACCTCCTCTCTCCACTCATTCCTAACCCACCTCTTCCAGCCTGGGGTGCTCCATTCCACACTCCACCCAAATCCTCACCACTGCAGGGTCATTTTATGAGGGAGATTTGCCCCATCCAGGCTAGCTCATGCTGATCTCTCCCTTGCTCTGACTTTTGGGCTGGCCAAAACACTCAGCCAGCCTCTGAGCCTCTCAACGCCTGGACTCCACACTAAACTTCATGGGTGTGATTATTAACTCCCCAACTAGATTTTGACCTCCAGGAGTCTAACATTCATGCTCTAAATGTCTTTGGGAGTGCTCTCTGTGCCCTTAGAAGAATCAAATACTTCATGGAGAATGAATGTATATGTGGTTGAATGAATAAAGGTGAATGAGTGAATGAGAAAATTCACTCATTCAACAAACACTTAAGTACCATGTGCCAGACACTGCTGGGTGATGAGGAGACCTAAGGCATTAAAACAGACTGATCCACACCCTCATTAGCCCTCAGTTTGGAAAAACAAATGAGTGGGAAAAGGAAAGGGTAAGAGAAAAAATGAAAACAAGAGAGTAAACAGGCAAATAAACAAATGACCAGAGAGTGCACAAATGTGCAGGCTCTTGAGGACCCCAAGAATGGTCCCCTGAAAAGAGGGGCTCCTTACCTCTCTACCCTCCCAGACTAATTATACCTATTCTGTGTCCCTCAGACAAGTCAGCCCTCCCAAAAGTTAGAATTTAGACTCCTCCTCCACCCTTTCCTCCACCACACTATGTGGGTGTTCCTACCACATGCCTCTGCTAACAGTTACTGCCTTTCCTATTTGGCCCTCAGAGGCACTGAACCAAATGTGGTCCCATGGTACTCACCCCATCACCACTTTCTTGGCCTCAAAATCAGCCAGCTTAGGCCTGCTTACAGAACCAGGGGACCAAGCAGCCCACAGCAATGGCCGAATGAGAGGACCTGAGCTGGTTGCAATCCTTTCTTTAAAAAAAAAAAAAAAAAAAGATTTTATTTATTTATTTTTAGAGAGGGAAGGGAGGGAGAAAGAGAGAAAGAGACAGAGATATGAATGTGTGGTTGCTGGGGGCCATGGCCCACAACCCATGCATGTGCCCTGACTGGGAATCGAACCTGCGACGCCTGGTTCGCAGCCCGAGCTCAATCCACTGAGCTACGCCAGCCAGGGCAAAATCCTTTCTCACCTGGTTCAGCTGCCTCTCATGTTAGGAAATGGAGAGGAGTCCCTGAAGCAAAAAGAGGTAGGTAGGACAAGCGTTTGATCTCTAAAATATACTAAGAACTCACACAACTCCACTCCAGACAGACAAACAACCCAATTAAAAATGGGCAAAAGACTTGAACAGACACTTCTCCAAGGAGGACATACAGAGGGCCCAGAGACATATGAAAAGATACTCAGCATCATTAGCCATCAGAGAGATGCAAATTAAAACCACAATGAGATACCACTTCACACTGGTCAGAATGGCCATCACAAACAAAGCAACAAACAACAAGTGTTGGAGAGGTTGTGGAGAAAAGGGGACCCTAGTGCACTGTTGGTGGGATTGCAGACTGGTACAGCTACTATGGAAAACAGTATGGAATTTCCTCAGAAAACAAAACATGGAACTGTCTTTTGACCTGACAACTCCACTGCTGGGATTATACCCTAAGAGCCCTGGAACACCACTCCAAAATGACCTATGCACCCTAATATTCATAGCAGCACAATTTACAATAGCCAAGTGCTGGAGGCAACCTAAGTGTTCATCAGTAAATGAGCAGATAAAAAACTTTTGTACATTTACACAATGTAAGACTATGCAGCAGAGAGAAAGAAGGAGCTCCTACCCTTTGTGACAGCGTGGATGGAACTGGAGAGCATTATACTAGGTCAAATAAGTGAGGCAGTGAGGGACAAATACTATATGATCTCATGTTTAACTGGAACCTAACAAACAAAAGAAAAAAGCAAACAAAATATAACCAGAGCCACTGAAATTAAGAACAATCTAACAATAGCCAGAAGGGTGGGAGAGGGGACAGTGGGGGAAAAGGTTTTCAGGAACTACTATAGAGGACACATGGACAAAACCAAGTGGGAGGGTGGAATCAAAGGATGGAGGTGGGTTTGGCTGGGGTGAAGGGGAATGGTCAGAGGAAAATGCAGACAACTGTAATTGAACAACAATAAAAGAAAAGAAGTTAATATGGGATCAGAAAGGTAAGAACATGTCTATATACAGCAAAGCAACTACAAATGAGAAGGTACTGTTTTCTATATTGTTTTCTTTAAATTCAGGATTTAGTAGCCCACTGAAGTTCCTGCCATTGCCCATCACTCTGCAGGGAGCCATGTGTAAGCAGAGGCAAGACAAAAGTTTCTCAAATTGGACCCTAATGCTGTTTCCAATAAAATATGTCTCTTTCTCATATCTTTCTTCTTTCTCTAATTTCTTAGCCATTTGGGGATTATAGAGTTTCACCTTGTCCTAAATTTGTAGTCTTTGATGGCTCATAACTTTTGATCCCCTCTGCAGCAGCTTTCCATCCTGTGCCCTTCCTTCTTCAATGCCACCTCAAAGGTCTTTCTATCAACACTTTCTTCACTTCAGACATCCTAATTTCAGCCTGACACTCCAGATGATTATAATGCTCTTATCCATGGGATATCCACTTAAAACACTGGTAGTTTCTTGAAAGATGGCGGCAAGGTAGGTGGGAGCAGATTCCACTTCCCCCTGCACACAGGTGGAACACCTAACCAATCTGAGGAACAGAGTGGACAGCCAATGGCATCCCAGCTTATATGAAGGTTGGAGGACAAAATTGTGGAGGACATTGAAAAACAGATGGTAATGAGATTGCATTGGGATGGTATGGTCTCCGGGACCAGCACAGGGACCAGGGCTGCTGCAGTCCCTGGCCTAGTGACAGCTGCAGGATCTTTGGACAAGAGCCAAATCAACAGCTCCCTCCCCTGCCAAACAGGGAGGACAGAGCAGTGCCAGGATGGACCTGGATGCTTGAAGTCACTAAGGGCAATAAAGACAAAGTGTGAGATACACAGGGCCAGTGTTTACCTGCTGGGACTGTGGACACCATCTAGGTCATTACCAGAGAAATTGGGGAGCTGGATGACACCTGAAGAAGGGAGAAGAGTTGGGCCTTGATGGACCCTGACCTGGATAGTCTCCAGTCTGATTGGAAAGTTGGGCTGTGTGAGAGGCCAGGTGCTTGTTAAGAGTGGCAGGCTTGAACAGAAGAATTTTATTAAAAAAAAGTTCTCAGTCACTGTTTAAGCAACTATACCACAGCTGCAAATTCATCACCCCAGTAACACCCCCACAGCTGCCTCAGCAATGTTCCAGTGGTCTCTGCCACAACTGTGGTCACTCCCCTGCCCTGCACAGTACTGCTGGCTGGCTAAGAGGAAGGAGGAGGCCCCTATCTCCCCCCACTACCCCTCCGCACACTGAAGAGAGCAGCAGGGCTCAGGAAGTTAGCTGTCCCCAGAAAGACTTAACTCAGTGGAGAAGCTAACTACCCTGAAGGTTTCAAGAGTGCCTAGCACCTAGGACAGCAAAGAGGGAGAAGGTGGTATGTGAGTTGTCCCTAATTAATGCACCTCAAGGACAGCACAACTGGTGAATTAAAGGCACCAGCCTGGTGCAGATGGGCAGTGGGGGCCTGGCAGCTAATGGATGACCTGGGGTGAAGGTTGGGCAACTGTGAATATTGAGGCCCAGACCTGGCCCCCATCTTTTCAAAACCATAGGAAGGAAGAAAAACAAAGCCCACTATCCCTCAGCCTGCAGCATCCAAAAGACCAGCAGAACTTTCTTGACAACTCGCTTGAGCTTGGTGGGTTTAAAGTCAGCAGGAGGCCTTTTTTTTCTACCCAAGTGAGACAATAAGACCTGGAGCTGTAAAAGAACCAGAGTCAGACCCAAAAAGGGAACACAATGCTAACCCCGAAAACTGAGAAAGTGAGACAAATTTCACTTTGCTATTCCAGAGAACTTGCATGTTATTGTTTTTGTATTATTATTATTTTTTCATTATTTTTACTTCTTTATTTTATTAGTATTTTTTCTCTTCTTTCTGTTTATTTTTATTTGTATTATTTATTTGTTTAATTGCATTGTTTGATTTTCCTTGTTCTTTCTTTCATAGTGTATTTTAATTTTCCTTCTTTCACTTCACTTGTGTTTCAATAGCACACTACTCTAGGTCATGAACTTCCTATTCTTGTTATTCAGATCATATAATTCTTGTCATATTATTGTTGTTCTGGTATTATTGTAAATAACTGTTGTTCCATACAATTTGTAAATACTGCACAGCACCCTTTTGGACCTTAGCCCATTTCACTCTCTTCTGGAGCTTTATTATTATTGTGGTTAACTCCATTCTCTCACATACTATGCTTATTTTCTATCCTTTAATCTCACTATATCTTATAATATGACCTCCCACAAGCTCTCTATTTTCTGGATTCAGCTCACAATCCTTCCCCACTCTAACATGAGTCTTATCTCTTCCACCTTTTTTTCATCCATAGCACTTTTATTTGAATGTAATATTTGCAACAATTGTCCCAAAGGGCTGATAGTTCCCAACTAACCTGAAGTCATAACAAAACAAGCAACAAAATAGTATTTGGCATTTCAGTTTCTCACTTTTCTTATCAAGACTCACTGTCTCCTATCATCAAATATTTATTGAGATTTACAGTGTACTAGGCACAATAGAACATACAAGAAAACATTTTCCCTACTCTTGAAGAGTTTACATTCTAAAAGAAAAAATACATCTCTTTTGAAGTGGTATTTTTGTTTGATGTTTTTGAAAGGTACCAAGGAAATAGTCTGCAGGGTGAGCTTTTGGTATAACTTAGCCCCATTATTTAAAGAAGAGAGGAAGGAGGAGGATGGATTTTAAAGCAGCCAATGACAGATCTTTCAGGATGGTAGATTCTTACAGGGAGGTAACACAACTTCATCAACTAAGGAGACTTGCTGCAGTAAATAGGGTAAAGGAAATTGTAGGATGCAAGCAAAGGAAGTAAGGTATCATTAGACATTGAGTAGAGCCAGAAAGATCATGTGGCCTTTCCCCTCAAGTATATGGCCACCGAGCAGGAATGGTTGCTGACAAAACAAAAGGCTAAAAAAGGTAATCCTGTGCCCCTGACAAATAGAAAGACAGGCTAGAAGAGTATCAAGGAATTCTTAGAAACAAAAGTGATTTGGAAGTACAGAACTTAGATGATACAATGGGCCAAGGACATTGTGACTTCTGAAGTTAGAAAAAGCCATATACTAAAATTTTAAATGGAACACATTGCTTTTCCCCCTCAACCAATCCCACCCCTAAAAAAAAAAAATACCTTTTTTTCCCACAGGGTTGGTGGTGGGGAGGAGCATGGGTTGTGGTTGGAAACAGTAGTTCTATCAGTAGTATTTTGTGGTTATGATAAACTTTGTATATAAACTTGGTAAAGTCCACTAGCTGCCAAGAGGGAATAAGGAATAAATTTCCAAAAATGTACAATTTCCTTGAGAGTAGTTTTAGAACCAAAAGACTAATTTACATGAAAAGCTGTAGGGAAGTAGTTGAAAAGTCTATTCATAAAACTTTTATTCCACTTACATGAACTTAATGCACATGTTCTTAAGATTTATGAGTAGATTGTTCATGAAAAATTTCATAAGACATTAAGAAAGCTAGCCCTCATCTCAAGTTTTTTCCCTGTTAACTATTTTGACAACACATCCATGTTAGGAAAGTATCAAAAAATCCACAAAAGCAAAAAAAATAAAAATAAAAACAGTTAAATACATGGGTTTTTGTTTGTTTTACTGCTATCCTTGATATACATAAAGTAATGAATATCAAGTAGTTCATTTTACTGCATCTTTACTTGTACATTTGTTTTTCAGTTGCCTAAAACATTTAAATACAAATAAAATGAGTGTAGCAAAAATAAGGAAAGCAAACAGCAGGTAACTTTACAAATAATGGAATGTGAACCATTTCTGCCCTTATCCAGAGTAAGTTGGTTCTCAACTAAAGGAACACTTCTGCAGCTGTAGTTAAAGGTGTGTACATTGATATTGAGTATTCCACAACTACACACATGGTTCAACATATATTATCCATGGAGCGTCCATTTCTACTATAGACTTCTAAGTGCCCACAACAACTACATCTGTGACTGGAATCAATGATCCCTTTTCTTCCCCACCAGTACAAACCAATATGTAGGCAGTTTTCTTTGCTTAGACATGGAAGCAATTTTAGCACTGGCTCTTGTAAAGCCACAATGTACCAAAAGTACTATGCCAAACATGTATAACTTGTGTAAAAATTCCACATCCCCATATTGGCCACTTCAAGATGAAAACATAACTCACTAAATATTAACTGGCTCTACTCCCCTAATATTAAATGTTAAAACCACATGGAAAATATAGACATTCAAGTAGAAATAACATAAACCTGTCACAAATCATGAACAAAAAACTATTTGTGGGATAGCATGGATGACAAATGACCTACTGTGTAAATTTTAAAATGAGGCAGACAAAACTTTTCAGGACGGTTCACTTTCTTCTCCTTCTCCTGCTTCAGCTTTGTCTCCTTGTATATCTAATGCCCACAATGTTAAGATGTCTCTCAGTAATTGCATTATTAGCGTGCTGTCTTTGTATGACTCTTCACTTAATATATCAAGTTCACCAATCGCTTCATCAAAAGCTGTCTTTGCAAGAGACAGGCTTTCTCTGGGAAGATCAGAATCTCATAACAGAACACAGAGAAGGTAAGGGCCTGATCCAATTTGATAGGATGTGTTGGCTGCATTTTTTTTTTTTTGCTGATTTCAAAAGCTTCTTGGTATGCTTGTTGTGACTAATACACAGTCCTTTTCTTCTCATTGCCAGCAGTAACCTCAGACAAGTAATAGTAGTAGTCTCCTTTGATTTTTAAATACAAGACTTTGCTCTCTTCTTGTGAAGTATTGGAGATCAAGAACTTTTCTAAGAAAGACAGGGCATCATTGCAGATATCTCTTAGCTCAGTCTCAATCTTCTGTCTGTATTCTCAAGCCATCTGCTGTTTTTTCTCAGCACCTTCTATCTTTTGCTCAATACTCAAGATAACCCTCCAAGATGACATACAGGCTCCTACAACGTTTTTATAAGCAACTGAGAGAAGATTCCTCTACTCATTGGATGATTCAGCTCCCTCAGTTACAGACTTCATGCAAGCTGCCATGTCATCATATTGCTCAGCCTGCTTGGCCAGCTTGCCCTTTTGCATCAGCTCAATTTTTACCATCTCTTCATGTTCTATGTCCCTAGTGGATGGCAGCAGAATGACTGGGGCTCATAGACAATAGAGGGTGGTGGCAACAGTGGCAGTGAGTCTGAGACTGTCTTACCCATCTTTTATAAAAAGTGGCTAGTTGGGTGAAATATCATGGTTAACACTATACTTATCCAAAGGATCTCCTATCTCTTCCTTATGTCTTGATACTTTAAATTTCCCAGTATGCACTCCTGCTGTCATAATCCATTTTTCCTTCCCATGTCAACTGATCACATAAAAGAGTAGGTGGGAACAGTGAACACCACTATACCTGCTGGAAGAGAGAACCCACCAACAAAGGAACCACCAACAGAAAATAATGGAAGAAAGTGAAGGAGGGAGTGGAAGCCACAATAACCTCCACACAGGCTCAATCTGGAATTTCAACTAAATGGTGGATACATTACCCAGAGAAAAACAATAAAACAATAGCAAAAGAGAAGCCTCAAAATCTCCGACACACAGAAGAGCTAGTTTGACACAACCTGTCCACACCTATGCAACAGCATACAAGACATGGTGGATGGAGTGACACTCAGTCAACCAGGGAAGGGCTCACCAAAGGAAGACCCAACAATAGTCAAAACCCAAAGACAAACATAGACCCAACATAAACAACAGCCCAAAACCAGTGAGCTCGGGAGATCAAGGAGACTGCACCACTGAATCTCATAGGTACCTTACCATAGAAGTTCACACCACAAATGCACAGAGTCAGAACAGATCAATTTAAGAAGCAGAGGCTAACAGAAGAGTCCCACAAACAATAAGAAGACAAAGAAACAGACCCCAAATGAAAGGAAAAAGGGAAGCCTCAGGAATAATGCTAAATGAAATAGAGATAAGTCAACTATCACATAGTGAGCTCAAAGCAATCCTTACAAGGAAGCTCAATGACCTCACTGAGAATTACCAAAACTACAGGGAAACCACGATGAACTCACTGCAAACTATATCAACATGAAAAAGGTAATAGAAACTATCAGCAAAGACCAAGAGGAAATGAAGAATACAATTTCTGAACTGAAAAACACAGTAGAAAGAATCACAAGTAGGCCAGATGAAGCAGAGGATTGAATCAGCTAGCTGGAGAACAAGGTAGAAAAAAACCTCAAGAAACAGAATTAAAAATGAAAAAAGACTCAGAAAGAATAAAGCGGTGTTAAGGGAAATGCAGGGCAACATGAAACATAATAATATCCATATAATAAGGGTACAAAAAGGTGAAGAAGAAGAGCAAGGGATAGAACCTACTTGAAAAAGTAATTATGGAAAGCTTTCCTAATTTGAGGAGACAAAAGGTCACAAAAATCCAGTAAACACAGAGTCCCAGTCAAGAGGAACCCAAAGAGGCCCACTTCAAGACACATCATAATGAAAGGCAAAATTAAAAAACAATGAGATTCTTGAATACAGCAAGGGAAAAACAGGAACCAACATATCAGGGAGCCCTGATGAGGCTAGCAGCTGACTTCTCAATGGAAATGCTAGAAGCCAGAAGGGAATGGCAAAAAATATTTCAAGTAATAAAAAACAAAGGCCTGCAACCAAGACTACTCTATGCAGCAAGTCTCTCAATTTAAATGGAAGGTGAAATAAGAAGTTTCCCAGACAACAAAAAAGGTAAAATAATACACTGCCACAAAACCAATACTGCAAGATATGCTAAAGGGACTGCTTTAAGAAAACAAAGAAAAAGAGTGAGAGAAAGTAATGCAGGTATGAAGGAAGTAAAATGGCAACAAACAAGTACCTTTCAATAATTTCCTTAGCCCCACCCCTACCCCTTCACAGAGGAGAACAGCAGGGCTCAGGGAGTTAGCAGTCCCCAGAGAAACTCAATTCAGTGGGAGAGCTAAACTACTCTGAAGAGATTTTGAGAGTGCCTAGCATCTAGGACAGCAAAGAACAAGAAGGTGGTGTTTGAGTTGTTCCTTATTTGTGCACCTCAAGGAAAACACAACTGGTGGACTAAAGGTGTAGGCCTGGAGCAGAAGGGCACTAGAGGCCTGGAAGTGAATTGAGGAACTCCACTGGAGGCTGGGAAACTGTGAACAGTGCAGCCCAGACCTGGCATAAATTGTTGTAAAACTATAGGAATGGAGAAAAGCAAAACCCAACCCCTATCAGCTTGCTGCAGACACAAAGATTAGCAGAGAGAGGAACATAGGTATGAAGGAAGTAAAATGGCAATAAATAAGTACCTATCATAATAACCTTAAACATAAATTGAATAAATGTTTCATTCAAAAAACATAAAATAGCTAAATGGATAAAAAATCATGACCCACACCTATGCTGCTACAAGAAACACATCATAGAACAACAACAACAACAACAAAAACACAGACTGAAAGTGAAAGGCTGGAAACAAATATTCCAAGCAAATGGACAGGGGAAAAAAGTTGAGTTAGCAATACTCATATCAGACAAAATAGACTTCAAAAGAAGGACCATAAAAAGAGATCCAAAAGGTCGCTTCATAATACTGAAGAGAAGAATCCATCAAGAAGACATAAAAATTGTAAATATAGATGCACCCAACATAGAAGGCCCCATTTAATAAGGAAAATCTTGGAGGACTTCCATAAATCTATTGACAGCAACAAGTTATAGTAGGGGATTTCAACACCCCACTGTCAAAGATGGATAGATCTTAGCCCTGGCTGGCATAGCTCAGTGGATTGAGTGTGAGGTGTGAACCAAAGTATCGCAGGTTTGATTCCCAGTCAGGGTACATGCCTGGGTTGCAGGCCATGACCCCCAGCAACTCCACGTTGATGTTTCTCTCTCTCTTTCTCCCTCTCTTCCCTCCCTAAAAATAAATAAAATCAAATCTTTAAAAAAATGGATAGATCTTCTAAACAAAATATCAACAAATAAATTGCAGCATTGAACAATGTCCTAGATCAAATGGACTTAACTGACATGTAGAGCCTTTCATCCTAAAATACACATTTTTTTCAAATGCACATGGAACATTTTCAAAGATAGACCACATGATAGAAAACAAAACAAGCCTCAACAAATTGAAGAAAAATTGAAATCATATCAAGTATTTCTCTGACCACAAGGGCCTGTAACTAGAAACCAACCTCATGGAAAAAAACTAAAACATATAGAAACTCATGGAGATTGAATAGCATGCTATAAACAATGAATGGGTCAAAAATGAGATTAAGAAAGAAATGAAAATATTTCTAGAAACAAATGAAAATGAACTCACAACAATCCAAAACTTACAGGACACGGAGAAGGCAGCCCTGAGAGGGAAATTCATGGTGATACAAGCATACTTTAAAAAGATAGAAACATTTCATATAACCTATCTAACCTTACAACTACTAGAACTGGAGGAACAACAAAAACAGCACAAAGCAAGTAGAAGGAAAAAACCAAGATCAGAGCAGAATTAAACAACATAGCCACTAAAAGCACAAATCTAAGGATCAATAAATCCAGAAACTGCTTCTTTGAAAAGATAAACAAAATTGACAAGCCTTTAAGTAGACTCATCAAGAAAAAAAGAGACAGTACCCAAATAAACACAATCATAAGCGAGAAAGGAGAGATTACAACTGATACCACAGAAATACAAAGGATTGTAAGAAATTACTTTGAAGAACTGTATGCCAAGAAATTTGAAAACCTAGGTGAAATGGACAAATTTCTAGAAACATACAATCTTACAAAACTCAATGAAGAAGAAGCAGAAAGCCTTAACAGACCAATAACACCTGGTGAAATTGAAGCAGCAATTAAAAAACTCCCAGCACACAAAAGCCCTATACCAGAAGGTTTCACAGGAGAATTCTACAAAGCATTTAAGGGAGAGCTAACCCCTTTCCTTCACAGACTATTCCAAAAATCCAAGAAGATGGAAGACTCTCAAACTTTTTATGAAGCCAGCATCATCCTAATCCCAAAACCAGGTAAAGACACAACAAAGAAAGAAAATCAGGCCAATATTGCTGATGAACAAGAACACTCAAATTCTCAACAAAATATTGGCAAACCACATTCAACAATACATTATGAAGATCATACACTATGATCAACTGAAATTCAACACAGGGATGCAAGGATAATACAATATTCACAAATCAATAAATGTAATACCTCACATAAACAAAAGAAAGACAAAAATCACATGACCATATCAATAGATGTGGAAAAGCATTTAAGGTACAACATTTATTATAATAAAAATACTGCAAAATGTGAATAGAAGGAGTATTTCTCAACACAATAAAGGCCATATATGAGAGACCAAAAGCCAACATCATACGCAATGTTGAAAAACCAAAGTTTTCACACTAAGATCAGAAAAAAGACAAGGACGTCTGCTCTTAACAGTCCTATTCAACATTGTATGGTAAGTCCTAGCCACAGAAATCAGACAAGAAAAAGAAATAAAAGGCATCAAAATTGGAAAGGAGAAAGTAAAACTGTCATTGTTTGCAGATGACATGATAGTATACATAGTAAATAGTATAGATTCCACTACAAAAAGTACTCAACCTAATAAGCAAATTTGGCAAAACAGGGGGATACAAAATCAATATTCAGAAATCAAATGCATCTTTGTACAACAAAAATTAAATATCAGGCCCTGGCTGGCGTAGCTCAGTGGATTGAGCGCGGGCTGGGAACCAAAGTGTCCCAGGTTCGATTCCCAGCCAGGGTACATTCCTGGGTTGCAGGCCATGACCCCCAGCAACCACACATTGATGCTTCTCTCTCTCTCTCTCTATCTCCCTCCCTTCCCTCTCTAAAAATAAATAAATAAAGTATTTTTAAAAATTAGGATCTAAGATGGCATCGGAGTAGGAAGGAGCAGATTTGGCTTTCCTCTGCTCAGGGGAGAGAGTCCTGACCGATCTTTGGAGTGGAAAGGCAAGCAACCAACATATTTCAGCATTTTTGAGAACGGAGGACCAAGGATTGTGGCAGAACCGAAAGAACAAAGAACGGATCCTAGGCGGAGTGCTGCATCAAGGTAGGCTCCCGGGACAGGCGTGTGGTCCCGGGGCTGCAGCCCCAGGCCCGGGGGCCGCGGCTGGGTTTGCCGTAGGGTTAGTGGGAGAGAGCCAGGTCGGCTGCTCCCTCCCCAGCCGAGCAAGGTCTGGGCGGCCCTGGGAGGAGTCCAGGTGCTGGTGGGCACACGGGGTGGCGAGCAGCTTTGGAGGCGGTGAACGCCAGAGCCGAGTCGCACTGGGGACCCGGACTCCCAGGGTCACCGTTCTGGCTGGAGCTTTGGCGGTGAGAGAAGCCAGGCCTCTGTGGAGAGCGGCAGGCTCCATCGGGAGGAATTTCCCAAGAGGAAGGAGTGAATGGACACAGACACTGTTTGGGGAATTCTCCTGAAGTGATCAGTGGCTCTGGCCTGTCTGCTCCCCAGCTGTGAGTGCACAGGCTGCGGACGGGCTGTGCCCGCCCGCGGGGGCACCGGCGTGCGGCAGACGGCCGTGCGAGCAGCAGACGGGCCGCGCCCGCTCACGGGAGCTTGGGTCGGCGCCGGGCGGCGGACGGGCCGAGGAGCCAGTGCGAACCCCACGGGCCTAGAAAGAAAAACCAAACAAGTCATCCTTCAGCTTGCCTCAGCCAGCAAGAGCAGAAAAACCGGTTTGGCCACTTTGAAATCAAGAGACTTTTTAATGTGATTCTATTTTTTTTAACAATTTTTAATTTTTTAAGTTTTATTGTTTTTATTCTCTTTTGATTTCTTTTTCCTCTCTTACCTGATTTCTTGTTTTATTCCTTCCTCCTTCCTGTCCTCCAATTTTATCTCTTCTTCCTGCCTTCGTCTGCCTTTTCTATTTTTTTCTTTTTTAAATTTTTTCCTAAATACCTACAAGTGAGACAAAATCCTGGATTGGTGAAAAGACCAAAGTTGAACCCAAAGAAGGGGCATCACAACAGCTGGGACAGTGAGATAAATGTCACTCTGCTATTACAGAGAACCTGCAAGTTATTGCATATTTGTATTATTATTATTTTTCCAGTGTTCCTACATCTTTTTTCTAACAATATTTTTATATCCCTCTTATTTTTGTATAGCCTGCTTTGCTAGGCTGGTTTTATTGTATGACCTGACAGCTTTCCCCTGATATCTCTTTCTATACTGTATTACTAATCTACTGTCCATTAACTTACCTGTGTCCTATTAGCATACTACTCAATGTTCTGTACTCCATATCCTTATTACCTAGATTTCATAGACTCTGCCATATGAATGTTGCCATAATATTATTGTAAATAACTGCTGTCCCATGCAATTGTAATTACTTCACAACACCCCCCCCCCCCAGATCTTAGCCCATTTCAAAGTTTCCTGAACTCTATTACTGTAGTGGTTAACTCTATTCTCTCACACACTACACCTATTTACTATCCTTTACTCTCACCTTACCCCAGAATCTGACCGCCCACAACCTCTCTGCTTTATAGATCCAACTCACAATCCTTCCTCCCCCAACAAGAGACTTATCTTCTTTCCATCCTTTCTAAAAATCAGCTAGCTGGGTGGAAGACCACGGTTAACACTATACATAGTGAAAGGATCTCCTATATCTTCCCTACTTGCTACTACTGTAAATAGTATAGAATTCTTGGTTGCTGTCTTAAACCATTTTGCCTTCCCCTCCATCTGATGACAAAAAAGAGTAGGTGGAGGAGGTGAACACCAGGATACCCACTGGAAGAGGAAACCCAACAACTAAGAAACCACTAACAGATAACAGCAGAAGAAGGTGAGGGAGGGAGTAGTAACCACACAAACCTCAATCCAGGGCTTATCTGGAAATACAACTAAACAGTAGAGACAGTACCCAATACAAACAACTGAACAAGATTTCTTTAAACCTTGTACACACAGAAGAACCTGCCTCAACACAACCTGCCCTCACCAGCACAACAAAATACAGAAGGTGGTGAACAGAGTGACCCACATTTAACCAGCTGGCGGGAAGGAACCACCAAAGAAAGACTCAACAACAATCAAAACCCAAAGGCAAACACAAAGCCAACTTAAACAACAGCCCAAGACCAGCGAGCTTGGGGGGTCAAGGAAACAGCACCACTGAAACTCACTGCTACTCTACTAAAGAAGTTCACATCATGAACCCAGGGAGCCAGAACAGATCAATATAAGAAGCTGAGGTGAACAAGAAGAGTCTCACAAACAATGGGAAGACAAAGAAATACTCCCCAAATGAAAGGAAAGGAGGAAGCCTCAAAAAGAATGCTAAATGAAACAGAGGCAAGTCAACTATCAGATATTGAATTCAAAGCAGTGATTGTCAGGAAGCTCAATGAGCTCACAATGAGCTACGAGAAACTACAGGGAAGCTACAATGAACTCAATGAAAACTACATCAGCATAAAAAAGGAAATAGAAACTCTCAACAAGGGCCAAGAGGAATGAAGAATACAATCTCTGAAATGAAGAACACAGTAGAAGGAATGAAAAGCAGGATCAATGAAGCAGAAGATCGGATCAGCAAGCTAGAGGACAAAATAGAAGAAAACACCCAGAAAGAGCAAGAAAGGGAAAAGAGGCTCAGAAAGAATGAAGAGGGATTAAGAGAAATGCAAGACAATATGAAACATAATAATATCTGTATAATAGGGATACCAGAAAGAGAAGAAGAAGAACAAGGGATAGAAAACCTAGTTGAACAAGTGATGATGGAAAACTTCCCTAATTTGATGAGACAAAAAGTCACACAAATATAGGAAACACAGATGGTCCCAATCAAGAGGAACCCAAGGAGGCCCACCTCAAGACACATCATAATTAAAATGGCAAAATTTCAAGACAAAGAGAGGATCTTAAAGGCAGCAAGGGAGAAGAAGGAAGTAACATACAAGGGGGCCCCAATAAGGCTAACAGCTGACTTCTCAATGGAAATACTCCAAGCCAGAAGAGAATGGAAAGAAATAATCCAAGTAATGAGAACCAGAGGCCTGCAACCACGACTACTTTACCCAGCAAGGCCCTCAATTAAGATAGAAGGCCAAATAAGAAGCTTCTCAGACAAAAGAAGTCTAAAAGAATACACCTCCACTAAACCAGCTCTGCAAGAGGTGCTGAAGGGACTGCTTTAAGGAAAGAAAGGAAAAGAGAGAGTGAGAGAGGATCACACGTACATAAAAGGCACTGAATAAGTACCTATCAATAATAACCTTAAACGTAAGTGGACTAAACGCTCCAATCAAAAGACATAGGATAGCTGATTGGATAAGAAAACATGACCCACACATATGCTGTCTACAAGAGACCCACCTCAGGATAAAAGATCTGCACAGGTTGAAAGTGAAGGGATGGAAACAAATTTTCCAAGCAAATGGACAGGAGAAAAAAGCCGGGGTAGCAATACTCATATCTAACAAAATAGACTTCCAAAGAAGATCCATAAAGAGAGACCCAGAAGGTCATTTCATAGTACTCAAGGGAAGAATTCACCAAGAAGACATAAACATAGTAAATATACATGCACCCAACATAGCAGCACCTAAATACATAAAGAAAATCTTAGAGGACTTCAAGAAAGATATGGACAGCAACACAATTATTGTGGGGGAATTTAACACCCCTCTATCAAAAATGGACAGATCTTCCAAACAAAACATCAACAAAGATATTGTGGCATTGAACAATACCCTAGACGAACTGGGTTTACTGATATTTACAGAACCCTCCATCCCAAAGAAGCTAAATACACATTTTTTTCAAATGTACATGGAACATTTTCAAAGACTGACCACATGATAGGACACAAAACAAGCCTCAACAATTTCAAAAAAATTGAAATCATACCAAGCAATTTCTCAGATCACAAGGGACTGAAACTAGAAACCAACCTGAAGGAAAAAAACCCAAAACACTCAAATTCACGGAGATTAAACAGCATGCTATTAAACAATGAATGGGTCAAGAATGATATTAGGGAAGAAATCAAACGGTTTTTGGAAACAAATGAAAACGAACTCACAACAACCCAAAACGTATGGGACACAGCCAAGGCGGTCCTGAGAGGGAAGATCATAGCGATACAGGCCCACCTAAAAAAGTTAGAAACATTTCAAACAAACAACCTAACCCTACGTCTACAAGAACTCGAGGAACAACAACAAAGACAGCCCAGAGCAAGCAGAAGGAAGGAAATAACCAAGATCAGAGCAGAATTAAATGACATAGAGACTAAAAGCACAATTCTAAAGATCAATGAATCCAAGAGTTGGTTCTTTGAAAAGATAAACAAAATCGACAAGCCTTTAAGCAGACTCATCAAGAAAAAAAGAGAGAAAACCCAAATAAACACAATCAGAAATGAGAGAGGAGAGATTACAACAGATACCACAGAAATACAAAGGATTGTAACAAATTACTACAAAGAGCTGTATGCCAAGAAATTTGAAAACCTAGATGAAATGGACAAATTTCTAGAAAAATATAACCTTCCAAAACTCAATAAAATGGAAGCAGAAAGCCTGAACAAACCAATAACAGCAAAAGAAATTGAAGCAGTAATCAAACAACTCCCAACACACAAAAGCCCTGGACCAGATGGTTTCACAGGAGAATTCTACAAAGCATTTAAGGAAGAACTAACACGTATCCTTCACAGACTATTTCAAAAAATCCAAAAAGATGGAAGACTCCCAAACTCTTTTTATGAGGCCAACATCATCTTAATCCCAAAACCAGATAAAGACACAACAATGAAAGAAAACTACAGGGCAATATCGCTGATGAACACTGACGCTAAAATCCTCAACAAGATACTGGCAAACCGCATCCAACAGTACATTAAGAAGATCATACACCATGACCAAGTTGGATTCATTCCAGGTATGCAAGGATGGTACAATATACGCAAATCAGTAAATGTAACACATCACATAAACAAAAGCAAAGACAAAAACCACATGATCATATCGATAGATGCAGAAAAAGCATTTGATAAGGCACAGCACCCATTTATGATAAAAACACTCAGTAAAGTGGGAATAGAGGGAGCATTCCTCAACATAATAAAGGCCATATATGAGAAACCTACAGCCAACATTATACTCAATGGGCAAAAATTAATATCTTTTCCACTAAGAACAGGAACAAGACAAGGAGGTCCACTTTCACCACTTCTATTCAATATAGTACTGGAAGTTCTAGCCACAGCAATCAGACAAGAAAAAGAAATAAAAGGAATCCAAATCGGAAAGGACGAAACAAAACTGTCACTGTTTGCAGATGACATGATAGTGTACACAGAAAATCCTATACACTCCACCAAAAAACTGCTTGACCTAATAAATGAATTTGGTAAAACAGCGGGATACAAAGTCAATATCCAGAAATCAAAGGCATTTCTGTACACCAACAATGAAACAGCAGAAGCAGAAATCAAGAAAAAAAATCCCATTTGAAATAGCAAAAAGGAAAATAAAATACCTAGGAATAAACCTAACCAAAGAGGTAAAAGACCTGTATTCAGAAAACTACATAACACTGAGGAGAGAAATCAAGGAAGACACAAACAAATGGAAACATATACCGTGTTCCTGGATTGGAAGAATTAACATCATTAAAATGTCCATACTACCAAAAGCAATTTACACATTCAATGCAATACCTGTTAAAGTACCAATGGCATATTTCACAGACATAGAACAAACACTTCAACAATTTATATGGAACCATACACGACCCCGAATAGCTGCTGCAATTTTGAGAAAGAAGAGTAAAGTAGGAGGAATCACAATACCTGACACTAAACTATACTACAAGGCCACTGTAATCAAAACAGCCTGGTACTGGCATAAAAACAGGCACATAGACCAATGGAACAGAACAGAGAGCCCAGAAATAAACCCAAGCCTCTACAGTCAATTAATATTTGACAAAGGAAGCAGCAACATAAAATGGAATAAAAATAGCCTCTTCAACAAATGGTGTTGGGAGAACTGGACAGCTACATGCAAAAAAATGAAACTCGAGCACCAACTTACACCTTATACAAAAATAGATTCAAGGTGGATAAAAGACTTAAATATAAAGCGTGACACCATTAAAGTCCTAGAAGAGAACGTAGGTAGGGAAATCTCAGATATTTCACACAGAAACTTTTTTACTGACTTGTCTCCTAGAGCAAGGGACATAAAGGAAAGAATAAACAAATGGGGCCTCATCAAAATTAAAAGCTTTTGCACAGCTAAGGAAAACAGTATCAAAATAAAAAGAGAACCAACTGTATGGGAAAACATATTTGCCAATGATAGCTCAGACAAGGGTTTAATCTCCAAAGTATATAAAGAACTTACACGACTCCACTCTAAGAAGACAAGTAACCCAATTAAAAAATGGGCAAAGGACTTGAACAGACACTTCTCCAAGGAGGACATACAGAAAATCCAAAGACACATGAAGCGATGCTCAATATCGCTAGCCATCAGAGAGATGCAGATTAAAACCACAATGAGATACCACTTCACACCAGTCAGAATGGCCATCATAAACAAAGCAACAAACAACAAGTGTTGGAGAGGATGTGGAGAAAGGGGGTCCCTAGTGCACTGTTGGTGGGACTGCAGACTGGTACAACCATTATGGAAAGCAGTTTGGAACTTCCTCAGAAAACTAAAAATGGATCTGCCTTTTGACCCAGCAATTCCATTGCTGGGACTCTATCCTAAGAACACTAAAACACCAATATGAAAGAACCTTTGCACCCCGATGTTCATAGCAGCACAATTTACAATAGCTAGGTGCTGGAAGCAACCTAGATGCCCATCAGTAAATGAATGGATCAAAAAACTATGGTACATTTACACAATGGAATTCTATGCAGCAGAAAGAAAGAAGGAGCTCATACCCTTTGCAACAGCATGGATGGAGCTGGAAAGCATTATGCTAAGTGAAACAAGCCAGGCAGTGAAAGACAAATACCACATGATATCACCTTTAACAGGAATCTAAACAACAAAACAAAACAAAAAACTAGCAAAATATAACCAAAGACACTGAAATAGGGGAGAGTCTGACAGTGGCCAGAGGGGAGAGAAGAGGGAATTTCAGGGGGGAATGGGTAGGGATTACAGGAACAAATTTGGAGGACACATGGACAAAAACTAGGGGTGGGGGGTGATGGAGGGAAGGGGGGAGGGTTGGGTGGGTGGGCTGGAACGGGAGTAGGGGGGAGAAAACTGTACTTGAACAATGATTGAAATTTTAAAAAATTAAATATCAGAACCAGAAATCAGGAAAAAATCCCATTTGATATAGCAACAAGAAAAATAAAGTACCTAGGAATAAACCTAACCAAAAGGTAAAACACCTATACTTCAGAAAACCACACAACACTGAAAAAAGAAATTAAGGAAGACAAAAACAAATGGAAGCATATACAATGTTCATTGATTGGAAGAATTAACATCATTAAAATATCCATACTACCCAAAGAAATTTATAGATTAAATGCAATACCTATTAAAGTACCAAAGACATATTTCATATATAGATATAGAACAAATGCTTCAATAATTTGCGTGGAACCATAAATGACCCCAAATAGCTACAGCAATTTTGAGAAAGAAGAACAAAATATGAGAGATCACAACACCTGATATCAAACTGTATTACAAAACTGCTGTAATCAAAACAGCCAGGTATTGGCGTACAAACAGACACACACCAATGGAAAAGATTAGAGAGCCCAGAAGTAAAGCCAAGCCTCCATGGTCAATTACTATTTGACAAAGGGGGCAGAAACATAAAGGAAGTCAAAATGGCTACTTCAACAAAAGGTGTTGCAAGATCTGGACAGTTAAGTCCAAAGAAATGAAACTTGATCACCAACTTAACCATACACAAAAATAAAATCAGGTTGGATAAAAGACTTACATATAAATTGTGAAGCTATAAAAGTCCTTCAGGAGAACATAGGCAAGAAAATCTCAGATATTCATGCAGCCATATGTTCACCAAGATGTCCCCTAGAGCAAGGAACATAAAGGAAAGTATAAACAAATGGGATCTCATCAAAATAAAAAGTTTCTGCTTCACTAAATAAAGCAGCATTAAAAGGAAAAGAGAACCAACTGTATGGGAAAACATATTTGCCAATGATACCTCAGCATAGGTTTGATATCCAAAATATATAAAGAACTCACAAGACTCCACTCTAGGAACACAAAAAATCTCAACTAAAAAATGGGCAAATACCATGTGATCTCACCTTTAACAGGAACCTAATCAACAAAACAAACCATCAAGCAAAATATAATCAGAGGCATTGAAACTAAGAACAATCTGACAGTAACCAGAGGGGCAGTGGGAGGGGACCATAGGGAGAGAGAATGGAAGAGTTTTGAGGAACAAGTATAAAGGTCACATGAACAAAACCAAGGGTTGGTGGAAGCAGGGGAGGGAAATAGGGATTGCTGAGGTGGGGGAGGAATGGTGGATAATTGTACTTCAAGAACAATAAAATAATTTTTAAAAATAAAAATAAATAAGATAATGTTTTTCATGTAAAAAATAATAATGTTAAGTGTTAATGGAGTAAATGCTGCCATCAAAAGACACAGAGGAGCTGAATGGATAAGAAATCATGGCCCATACATATGCTGCCTACAAGAGACCCACCTCAGAACAAAAGGCCTATATTGACTGAAAATGAAGGGTTGGAAACAAATATTCCCAGAAAATGAACAGGAGAAAAAAAAAAAGCCAGGGTACCAATACTCATATCAGACAAAATGGACTGCAAAACAAGGGCCATAAAAAGGGACCCAGAAAGTCACTTCATAATACTCAAGGGAAGAATCCATCAAGAAGACATAAACATTGTAAATGTATATGCACCCAACAGAGGAGAACCCAAATACTTAAAGAAAATCTTGGAGGACTTCAAGAAGGATATTGACAGCAACACAATCATACTAGGGGATTTCAACACCCCACTGTCAAAAATGGATAGATCTTCCAAACAAAATATCAACAAGATATTGTGGCATTGAATGATGTCCTAGATCAAATGGATTTAACTAATATATATATATAACTTTTCATCCCAAAGAAGCAAAATACACATTGTTTTCAAATGCACATGGGACATTTTCAAAGATAGACCACATGATAGGACACAAAACAAGCCTCAACAATTTCAAGAAAATTGAAATCATATCAAGCATTTTCTGCAACCGCAAGGTACTGAAACTAGAAACCAACCTCAGGGAAAAAAACTCAAAAACACTCAAAGTTGTTTTTACTCAATAAAATGAAGTAAAATTAGCCTCTTCAACAAATGGTGTTGGGAGAACTGGACAGCAACATGCAAAACTCATGCAGATTGAACAGCATGCTATTAAGCCATAATTGGGTTAAGAATGGATCGAGGAAAAAATCAAAAAGGTTCTGAAACAAATGAAAGTGAACACACAACAGTCAAAAACTTATGGGACTTAAGTTTTCTTTCTTCTAGCCTTCATTCTACTCCTCAGGCAGCCTCCCTTGCTCCTCTGTCCTCTGATCTCAAACAAAGCTTACCCTTTGTCACATGGGTCTCTACAGGATTATTACTCCCTGGCAAGTCCTCCTTGGGCACCCTTGAGAACAGCCATGCAGCACTCTATCACATCACCTCATTTTAATGCTGGCCATATCAGTATTTTCCTTGCTTATCTACATGCTTATTAGACACATCCCAAGCCCCTTCCACATACACTCATGCTAGAGATAAGCTCCATAAGAGCTGGGGTCTGATCATCTTATATCCCAGGGCCTGGAAGTGTACATGCTCACAATTGGTGACCCACAGATATCTATGTAATTAATTAAATAAATAGATAGATGATAGATGATGATAGATAGATGATAGATAGATAGATAGATAGAAAGTAGATAGATAAATATAAAGCAAATTGACATAGATGATATTTGATGCTAAGTGAATAACATTCTGCACAATCAAGGAGAGAGAATCTAACTAGAGAAGGAAGAGAATCAAGAGACACCTTTATTGAACATGGCAAAAGGGAGTTTTTCAGTGAAGGAACCGGTCATAGTATCACACGCTGCCAAAGGCTTTTGGTAAGGGCCCAAAAGCATCCACAGGCTTTTACAAGCTAGTAGCAAATGCAATGGATGTGATGGAGAGGTCATAGGCACCTGGTGTGGTCAGCTAAGATACAGGGGTCAGTGTGGGTATATATGGGTGGAGCAGGTAGGTGATGGCATCTGGGCAAAGGGAGAATTTCTCTTGAAGGCCGGCTTTTGGACTGAGTAGAGGGAATAAAAGAGAAGTGCCTGAAATTACACAGCAGGGAACTAGAGCTGGTATCATCAGAGATTTACAGAAATATATGGGTGCTCCAGACAGGTTCATAATTTGTCTCTTCTTCAAACTGATATCTATTCCATGTGTACTTCGAGGTTAGGTCAAGGGTTGCATAAGGGAAGAATTAAGAAGGGGTCGTTAGGACATGTGGCCTGCCCTCTCCTCTAGATTTTAAGCAGGTTAGTTCTGACCCCAAAGGAACACTCCAAACTCACATAGCAAAGGGAAAGACTAGTAGCAAATAGAGCAACCCAAAAGGTGATTGAAGAATTAATCATCTGTTGCTACTCAACATGCCACACACTTCTTCTTCCTAAGAGGAGCACAGCTGTCTCCAGCTTGCCACATTTCCAGTGATATTTCAGCACTCACCTTAGACTGACATCCAGGCAGCTTCCCAGTCTTAATTTAGCTGCACACCAGAGTCTGGCTGTCTGCCAGTCTCTCTATTATGTTTCCATATCGTGGACAGAAAGGAGCTTTTTTATACTGCTGTAGTTAGTGTGAAGTTACTGTTGGAGTGAAGAGAGGAGATGTGCATTTCCCACATCTAAAGCAGTAGCTAAGGGTCAGCTTTGTGCCCAATTTTGCCTTAGAAGCTTGCTATGCTGAGATTTAAAATGCTGGGGAATTTGGTCAATTAACATTCAATCAGGTTTCAATCATTATTCTGACCCCAAAAAGGGGCAGGGAGAGGGGACACCTAAAATTTTACTCTCAGTACGCTCCAATTCTCCTTTTCTCATAGACACCCTGAATATCTGATAAATCTTTATATCCCTCAAGTTTAACAGTCAACTCTTAAAATATGTGTGGTCAGTGAGTGATAGAATAGTGCTCCCACAGGGGTGCCTGGGGTGGTCTGGTCATTTAAGTTAGGTTATAGGAATAAGTAGTAGGAGGGGCTAGGGACATCCACATATGAAAGACTAAACCAAAAGACAACAAAAAGTCTCATGGAAGCTTCAAACACCCTCCGAGAAAGGAGCCATGTCCTAAGCACAAGACAAAAAAGGAATAAATGAGCTAATGTGTTCTGGGAAGAGTCCAGGGAAAGAGAGAGGCAGACACAGAAAATGTGTAGCATCCACAAGGAAACAGAGTAGAAGGGCAAGGAAGGTGGGACTGGGCAATAAGCAAAGTGCAGGTGGCTTCATGGCAGGCACAGCTAATCCCCAACAGTTCCAAAAAGACATCCATTTTTAGCAGGTTTTGAGGAAATTAAGAATTACTAATTGGCCTAGAGGCAGCGGAGGGTTATTCAGGTTGGGAACAGAGAAAGATATGAAGTTGCCCCCCCCCCCAAAAAATGACATAGCACTCTATGTGCTCTGGCAGTCTGGAACAAACCTATCCCACTGAAGTCAGTTTGCTTCTGAAAACTTCTTTGAAGGATGAAGCTGCAGTCCTGCCATTTTGATCATTTAAAACCAGACAGGTCAGAGCCCAAGCATGAACCATGGTGAGCAGAACCAGGGAGAGAAATAAATGTATTTAAATGTGTCTAGGATGGACCCAATGGGATGTGTAATGAACTTTTCAGATTTGTGATTTGTCACTTTTAGCACTCTTAAGAGGGCCTCCTCCAGAGACCTCATGAGGAGGTACCCCACTCAAATGCAGTCTCAGGATCATTGACCTATTTTCATGCATCTCAACCCTTGCCTGACTCATCCTGAGCTCTAAAGAAGTGAGAGGCTGAGAAAAGCTCAATGCTTTTTCCAATGAAAGGATAAAAGCACGCAGAATGCCATCCCCCCAACCAAGCACTCAGAATACTCAACTCCCCATTTAAATGGCTGGCTGAGCACTGGGATATTGATATTTCCAGTCATCCTATCTCATTCCCACTTCACATGGCTCTTCAGACCCCTGAACAATAAGATCTAGATGCTGGAAGTCAGTGGCCCCATGCCAGAAAGAACCCACAATGCTAAAGAGAGGCCCTTATACACATCAGAGGAAAGGGGAGTCTGAGTTGGAATAATAGGTGACACCTCTGGATAAAGGAGGCCAGCCCAGCTATCGCTAATGGAGGGGGAACTAGAGGAGTCCATAAGATACTGAGGCGGGAGGGGGCTCTTGTGTCCAAGCCTCTTCCCTCTCTGCCTACAGCAGCTCCTCTCCCCAAACCACCCCTTTGCAGGCCTGAGCTCAAAATGGGAAGTTAACGAAGCCATTTCCTCACAATGACCAGTGTGAGGAAGGTGTTGACCGTAGCAAGGTTCCTAGGGAACTTCCCACAGTGGTTCACACACAGCCAGAAGTTAGGACACAGCCTCCTTCTGCAAGTGTGTGCAGACCCTATCCAGTGCGAGGGAACAGTCCAACAGCCTTTGGGGAAAAAACCTGAAAAGGCTGTCAGATTTAACAAATAACACAGAATGCCCAGTCCAATTTGAATTTCAGATAAATAATGAATAATTATTTAATACAAGTATGCCCCAAATATTGCTGAGATAGGCCTACATTAAACAATTAATTATTGTTTATTTGAAATTCAAGTTTAACCAGGCACCTACATTTTATTTGGTAGCCCTCTCCCTGGACCTTCTCTGAGGGGTGACATCCTGAAACAGAGGCTGATCAAAGGGAAAATAATTCCCTAGCAGCCAGAGCCCGGCCTACTGTTGCTAACATTTTCACCTGGGCTATGAAAGGTCCATTGGGTCTCTATGCTCCCAGGAAACCCAGGGTCACAGTCTCAGCTCCCCACACCAAGTTTAGCCAAGTGAAGCACAATGGCTGCCTCCAGAGATCCCTGTCTCCCATTCTTCAGGCCAAGCTCACTGGCAGGGCTTCTCCCTGGCAGGTTGAAGCCAGTCCAGATCTCAGTCATGTCCTCTCTCCAACCCTACCCTGAGAGTCTGAGAATGAGCTTCCTAGTAAGCTTTCCTCTCCACTCTTTATTTGGAGTTCATTTGCTCTCTCTCAGCCTGGGTCCAGATGTTTTGAGTGAAAGAAAGAAAACTCACTATCCTATGCTTTTGATTCCAATCTAGGACATTTCCCTTTAAACCAGCAGCAAGGGGAAAGTTGAATACTTACTCTTCTCTTTGACTCCCCTCATACATACCCCAAATTGCTATCTATATCCCAATACCAAGGGCCTCCAGAATGCTGGAAGGGGAGCCTCAGCTCCATTCTGCCAGCTGTAGGTTTTATTATCCACTGCCCTTTTGTCCTGCTTTGGCTCATGGAATCTGGCACACCACTGGGGGTTGCTGATGTGTGTCCTCTGCATAGGATCTCAACTGGCAAGTGAAGACACATGATTGCCTTATTTCTGGCAGAGCACCAACACCACATGCCAGATCCCGGCTAAACAGCATAGCATATGGTTTGGCAGGGGATATGGGAGCTATGAGTCCACCTCCCCAACCCAGTTTAGATATCAAAAACACTAGGAACCTACTCAAAGTGCTGGGAAGTCAAGGGACAAAGTCCCCAAGAACTTTCTATCAGCCTGCCTGGCCAGAGATCCAAACCCAGACTCTCTGACATTTCCACCTCTTTCTAGCAAAAGGCACACAAAGCAGCCCAATGGACCTCTGGGAAATTTCTCATTGCTCCTGGCTAGCAGATAAGTCATATTGACTAGAGTAGTGCAGCTCAGAGGATTTTGTAGAAGTCCTCACATGGGTGAAAAAGTACAGGACATCCAATTCTGGAATACTGCACTCTCTTTGTACCCCACTAATTCCTACACATCTTCCAGAATTTCACTTAAACATCATCTCCTCTGGGCAGCTCTTCCTGGTGTCCCAAACTGAATCAGATCTTCCAATACACATTCTCATAAGACCTTGAGGTTCTCTTTCTTTCATTCACTGAAATATTTCTTCAGGTAAGGGGTGGAATTTACACACAGGAACTCAATAAACAAGACAAATTAATTGTATTTTCTTTTTTTTTTTCTTTTCTTTTTTTTAAAGCTACAAGTTTTTTGTTTTTGTTTTTATTTTTTTAAGATTTTATTTATTTATTTTTAGAGAAGGAAGGGAGGGAGCTAGAGGGAGAGAGAAACATCAATGTGCGGTTGCTGGGGGTTATAGCCTGCAACCCAGGCATGTACTCTGGCTGGGAATCAAACCTGGGACATTTTGGTTCCCAGCCCACGCTCAATCCACTGAGCTACACCAGCCAGGGCTTAATTGTATTTTCTATAAGTGATCCTTTCTTTCTCCAGATTCTCTATTCTTGCTGACAGTTGGGGCGGCGCAATTGGCAGTGGTAGGAGACAAACTTGCCAGTAGGTAGTGTATCAGTTTAAAACATTGTACTTTAGTTAATCAAGAATCAAATTCCTCTCAGTATGGAAGATGGCAGCCAAGTAGGTGAAAACTGAGTCCACAGGCTCTTGCCCCCAACTAGCATTTTTGGCTGATCTTCCAACAGGTAACCTGAATAAACAACAGAATCTTAGCTGATATGAAGTTTTGAATCCAAGGAGTAGAAAAGTAGCTTCACACCATCTGATAAGGAGATTTTATAAGTTGAAGGGGAAATACCCTGTGCGTGGCACCTGCAGCAGCAGAGATACCAGGAAAAAAATCAAAATGTTGTACCTCCTTCCCCTACCAGGGAAGGGGGACTTAGTTCTGAACAAAGACCCCTCCCCAACCTTCATCAGGAGTGATTTGGGAGGATATATAGAGTTTGGGAGATTCAGGCATACACATAGTGAGCAGTGCCAACCAAGCGAGTGCCAGAGAGAGACTATATCTCATAGAACAATCAGAGGACACACCTAGGTGGGTTGGATGCATCAATAGGCTGCAGCTAGCTGTCACAGAGAGACACTATTTGCTTTTGGGGGAGGTGGCATGCATGGAGAACCAGACAGTGACTCAGTACTGCAGTGTGGGTGCTACATACAAACATTTTAAAAGAAGAGCTGAAGTGTAGCTGGACATGGACCCCACAAGCAGCTGCTCTGTCAGAAAAGACATCATGGAGGAATGGAAGATGGTGGCATGGTAGGAGGGAGCAGATTCCATTTCTCCCTACACATGGGAGAAAAACCTAGCTGATCTACAGAGGAACAGAGCAAACAGCCAATGGTACCCCAGCATATATAGAGATAGGAGATCAAAAATTGTAGCAGACATTGAAAAACCAGATGGTAAGGAGAGTGCTTCAGAATAATAAGGGCCCAGGGATCAGCGTGGGGATCAGGAGGGTGCAGCCCCAGGCCCGGTGCTCCCAGGTCTACCTCAGGGCACTCAGGAGAGAGCTGGGTCAACTGCTCCCTCCTGAATCAAACAAGGATTGAGCAACACTGGGGGAAGCCTGGTTGCTTCAAGGCACAGAGAGGGGAGTGAGGACTGAGAGACAATCACACAGAGGCTGTGAGCACCCACCCATACCCCTGGGAAGTGTGTACACCCCAGCCTATGCCACCAGGGGCGGCCTGGCCTCGCACTCATGACTGAGAGAGAGTGTGGTTTTGTGGAATACCCAGAGCCCACAGCCATGAACTCAAGGGAAGTGCACACCCCTCAGGAGCCCCGGAGCCCACACCCATGAACACAGACAAGGAGCAGGCACTCCACAGGATCCCCAGAGCACACAGTCATGAGCTCATGAGCTCAGGACAGCGTGCTTAGGAGGGCCCAGATCTCACACCCAGGGCCCTGGGGAGAGGCACCAGACTGGCTCTGATGAGTATGCAAGGCTATCCTTGGAGAGAGTATGCAAGAGGCTGTCTGAGTGCTGAACTGGAAGGGAGAAAATAGATACCAATTGCCCCTGAGCCTGCTGAAGCCAGTAAGACCAAAAAAACCCATTTGGCCAGTTTGAAACCAAGAAAAGTTTTTTTGTTTGTTTGTTTGTTTGATTGTTTGATTTTGTATTTTTAAGCAACTTTTTCTTTTTTAATTATTATTATTTTTATATCTCTCAATTCCTTATGCTTCTCGTTCTTTCTTTCTAGTGTTATTCCTTCTTCCCTTCTTCCCAAATCTATCTCTTCTTCCTTCCATCTTCTGTTTTCTTTTACTTCTTTTTTTTTCTGAACCTGCAAGTTATTGCATATTTGTATTATCACTTTTTCATTATTCTTCCATTTTTTATTTTAATAGTATTTTGGTATCCCTCTTCTTTCTTATAGTCTTCTTTGCTTGGCTGGTTATATTATATTGTTTGACAGGTTTCCCCTGTTATCTCATTCATACTGTATTACTAATTTACTGTCCTTCATTTGTGTTCTGTTAGTACACTCCTCAAGGTTCTATACTCGCTATTCTTGTTATCTAGATCTCATAGATTCTGTCATATGAGTGTTGCTCTAATATTACTGTAAATAACAGCTATTCTATACAATTGTGAATACTACAACAACACCCCTCCCAGATCTCAGCCCACTTCAGGGTTATCCAAACTGTATTACTGTAGTGGTTAACTCTCTTCTCTCACATGCTACACCTATTTACTATTCTTTACTCTTACCCTACCTCAAAATCTGACTTCTCTCAACCTCACTGCTTTCTAGATCCAACTCACAATCCTTCACTCCCCAACAAGAGTCTTATCTTCTTTTCATCCTTTCTAAAAAGTGGCTAGGGGGGTGGAAGATCACAGTTAACACTATATGTAGCCAAAGGATCTCCTACCTCTTCTCTACCACCTGCAACTATAAATATCAGAGAATACTCTCTTGCTGTCTTAGTCCATTTTCTCTTACTCCTCCAACTGATCACAAAAAAGAGTAGGGGGAAGCTTTGAACACCAGGATACCCCAAGGAGACTGCACCACTGAATCTCACAGGTATTCTACCACAGAAGTTCATACCATAAACCCAGGAAACCAGAACGGATCAATTTAAGAAATAGAGGATAACAAGAAGAGTCTCATGAACAATAAGAAGACAAAGAAACAATCCCCAAATGAAGGGAAAGGAGGAAGCCTCAGAAAGAATGCTAAATGAAATAGAGGCAACTCAACTATCAGATATTGAGTTCAAAACAATGATTACCAGGAAGCTCAATGAGCTCACAATGAGCTACCAGAAACTATAGGGAAAATACAATGAATTCACTGCAAACTATATTAACATGGAAAGGTAAATAGAAACTATGAACAAAAGCCAAGAGGAAATGAAAAATACAATTTCTGAACTGAAGAACACAGTAGAAGGAATGAAAAGCAGGATTGATGAAGCAGAAGATTGGATCAGTGAATTGGAGGACACAGAAAAAAAAACAAAACACCCAGAAAGAGCAAGAAAAGGAAGAGAGGTTCAGAAAGAATGAAAAGGATTATGAGAAATGCAAGACAATATGAAACATAATAATATCCATATAATAGGAATACCAGAAGGAGAAGAAGAGGATCAAAGGATAGAAAACCTATTTGAAAAAGTAATGATGGAAAACTTCCCTACTTCGGTGAGAGAAAAAGTGACACAAATCCAGGAAATACAGAGAGTCCCAATCAAGAGGAACCCAAAGAGGCCCACTTGAAGACACATCTTAATTAAAATGGCAAAATTTCAAGACAAAGAGAGAATCTTAAAGGCTGCAAGGGAGCAACAGAAAGTACCATACAACGGAGCCCCAATAAGGCTAACAGCTGACTTCTCAATGGAAAAGCTCCAAGCCAGAAAAGAATGGCAAGAAATATTCCAAGTAATGAGAACCACAGGCCTGCAACCAAGGCTACTTTACTCAACAAGGCTCTCAATCAAGATAGAAGGCCAAATAAGGAGCTTCCCAGACAAAAGAACCCTCAAAGAATACACCTCCATTGAAACAGCTCTGCAAGAGTTTCTAAAGGGATTGCTTTAAGGGAAGGAAGGAGAGAGAGAGAAAGAGAAACACGGGTATGAAAATGGCAATGAATAAGTACCTATCAATAATAACCTTAAGTGTAAATGGATTAAATACTCCAATCAAAAGCCATAGAATTGTTGAATGGATAAGAAAGCATGGACTACACATATGCTGCCTCCAAGAGACCCACCTCAGAATAAAGGACCTACACAGGCTGAAAGTGAAGGGTTGAAAAAAAATTTTCCAAGCAAACAGACAGGGGGAAAAAAAGCTGGGGTAGCAATACTCATATCAAACAAAATAGACTTCAAAAAAAGGGCTGTAAAAAGAGGCACAGAAGATCACTTCATAATACTCAAGGAGAGAATCCATCAAGAAGACATAAACATTGTAAATATATATGCACCCAACATAGGAACACCCAAATACATAAAGAAAATCTTAGAGGACTTCAAGAAAGATATTGACAGCAACACAATTATAGTGGGGGATTCTAACACCCAAGTGTCAAAAATGGATAGATCTTCCAAACAAAATATCAACAAAGATATTGTGGCATGGAACAATGCCCTAGAGGAAATGTACTTAACTGACATATATAAAGGCCTCCATCCAAAAGAAGCTAAATATACATTCTTTTTCAAATGCACATAGAACATTTGCAAAGATAGACCACATTAAAGGACACAAAACAACCCTCAACAAATTCAAGAAAATTGAAATCATACCAAGCATTTTATCAGATCACAAGGGACTTAAACTAGAAACCACCCTAAGAAAAAAACTGCAAAACACTCAAAATCATGGAGATTAAATAGCATGCTATTAAACAATGAATGGGTCAAGAATGAAATTAGGGGAGAAATCAAAAATTTTCTCAAAACAAATGAAAATGAACTCACAACAACCCAAAACTTATGGGACACAAAGAAGGGAGTCCTGTCAGGGAAGTTTACAACAATACAGTCCCACCTAAATAAGATAGAAACATTTCAAACAACCTATCCCTACATCTACAAGAACTTGAGGAACGATAACAAAGACAGCCCAGAGCAAGTAGAAGGAAGGAAATAACCAGGATCAGAGCAGAATTAAATGACAGAGAGATTAAAATCACATTTCCAAGGATCAATGAATCCAGGAGGTGGTTCTTTGAAAAGATAAACAAAATCAACAAGCCTTTAAGCAGGCTCATGAAGAAAAAAAAGAGACAGGACCCAAAGAAACACAATCAGAAATGAAAGAGGAGAGATTACAACTGATACCACAGAAATACAAAGAATTGTAAGAAATTACTATGAAGAACTGTATGCCAAGAAATTTGAAAACCTAAGTGAAATGGACAAATTTCTGGAAAAATGTAATCTTCCAAAACTCAATGAAGAAGAAGAAGAAAGCCTGAACAGATCAATAACAGCTGATGAAATTGAAGCAGTAATCAAAATCTCCCGACACACAAAGGCCCTGGACCAGATGGTCTCACAGAGGAATTCTACAAAGCATTTAAGGGAGAGCTAACCCCTTTCCTTCACAGACTATTCCAAAAAATCCAAAAAGATGGAAGACTCCCAAACTTTTTTTATGAGGCCAGCATCATCCTAATCCCAAAACCATATAAAGACACAACAAAGAAAGAAAATCAGGCCAATATCACTGATGAACAAAAACGTTAAAATTCTCCACAAAATATTGGCAAACTGAATTCAGCAATACATTATGAAGATCATACACCATTCCCAAGTGAGATTCATTTCAGGGATGCAAGGATGGTACAATATTCACAAATGAGTACATGTAATACATCACATAAAATAAAGCAAGGACAAAATCACATGATCATATCAATAAACACAGAAAAAGCATTTGATAAGGTACAACATCCATTTATGATAAAAACACCCAGAAAAGTGGAAATAGAGGCAGCATTACTCAACATAATAAAAGCCATATATGAGAGACCCACAGCCAACATCATACTCAATGGGTGAAAACTAAAATCTTTGCCACTAAGATCAGGAACAAGACAAGGTTGTCCACTTTCACCACTTCTATTCAATATATTATTGGAAGTTTTAGCCACAGTGATTAGACAAGAAAAAGAAATAAAAGGCATCCAAATAGGAAAGGAGGAAACAAAACTGTTCCTGTTTGCAGATGACATCATAGTGCACATAGAAAATCCTATGGACTCCACCATAAAACTGCTCGACCTAATATGTGAATTTGACAAAACAGTGGAATACAAAGTCAATATTCAGAAATCAATGGCATTTCTGTACACCATCAATCAAACAGCAGAAGCATAAATCAAGAAAAACATCCCATTTGAAATAGCAACAAGAAAAATAAAGTACCTAGGAATAAACCTAACCAAAGATGTAAAAGACCTGTATTCAGAAAACTACATAACACTGAAGAAAGAAACCAAGAAAAACACAAACAAAAGGAAACATATACCATGTTCCTGGATTGAAAGAATTAACATCATCAAAATGTCCATACTACCCAAATTTACACATTCAATGCAATACCTATTAAAGTACCAATGGCATATTTCACAGGCATAGAACAAACACTTCAAAAATTTATATGGAACTATAAACGACCCTGAATAGCTGCTGCAATTTTGAGAAAGAAGAGTAAAGTAGGAGGGATCACAATACCTGATACCAAACAGTATTGCAAGGCCACTGTAATCAAAACAGCCTGATACTGGCATAAAAACAGGCACATGGACCAACAGAACAGAGAGCCCAGAAATAAGCCTAAGTTTCTATGGTCAATTAATATTTGACAAAGGGGTCAGCTACATAAAATGGAGTAAAAATAGCCTCTTCAACAAATGGTGTTGGGAGAACTGGACAGCTACATGCAAAAAAAGTGAAACTCAAGCACCAACTTAGGCCATACACAAAAATAAATCCAAGGTGGATAAAATATTTAAATATAAACTGCGACACCATTAAAGTTCCTAGAGGAGAACATAGGCAGGGAAATCTCAGATATTTCATGCAGAAACATTTTTACTGACATGTCCCCTAGAGCAAGGGACATAAAGGAAAGAATAAACAAATGGGATCTCATCAAAATAAAAAGCCTCTACATGGCTAAAGAAAACACTATTAAAATAAAAAGAGAACCCACTGTATGGGAAAACATATTTGCCAATGATATCTCAGACAAGGGTTTAATCTCCAAGATATACAAACAACTTACATGACTCCACTCTAAGAAGACAAGCAACCCAATTAAAAAAATGGGTAAAACACTTGAACAGACACTTCTCTAAGGAGGACCCACAGAGAATCCAGAGACACATGAAAAGATGCTCAGTATCACTAGCTATCAGGGGGATGCAAATTAAAACCACAATGAGATACCACCTCACACTGGTCAAAATGGTGCCTATGATAAACAAAGCACCAAACAATGAGTGTTGGAGAGGTTGCGGAGAAAAGGGGACCCTAGTGCACTGTAGGTGGGATTGCATACTGGTACAACCACTATGGAAAACAGTATGGAATTTCCTCAGAAAACTAAAAATGGATCTGCCTTCTGACCCAGCAATTCTACTTCTGGGATTATAATTAGGAACCCTTAAACACCAGTCCAAAAGAACCTATGCACCCCAATGTTCATAGCAGCACAATTTACAATAGCTAAGTGCTGGAAGCAGCCTAGGTGCCCATCAGTAAATGGATGGATCAAAAAACTATGGTACATTTACACAATGGAATTCTATGCAGCAGAAAGAAAGAAGGAGCTTCTACCCTTTGCAACAGCGTGGATGGAGCTGGAAAGCATTATGCTAAGTGAAATAAGCCAGGTGGTGAAAGACAAATACCATATGATCTCACCTTTAACAGGAACCTAAACAATAAAAAAAAAAAAAACAAGCAAAATATAGTCAAAGACACTGAAATAGAGAACAGACTGACAGTGACCAGATGGGAGAGGAGATAGGATTTCAAGGGAATTTCAGGGGAGAATGGGAGGGGTTTACAAGAACAAAAGGACACATGGACAAAAAGTAGGGGGGGATGGAAATCGGAGGGATTTGGGGAGGGATGGGAGTAAAGGACAGAAAACTGTACTTTAACAATGATTAAAATAAAATTTAAAAAGAGGGAGAGAGAGAAAAGAAAAGACATCAGATTGAGACTTGGAAATAATAGGACAGTGACCAGAGGCAGGAGGGGGTAACGAGGGAAATAAGAGAAAGGGACAAGAAAAGGAACAAGTACAGAGGACTTTAGGCAGGGACAGTGTGGGGGAATAAACTGTGGATGTGAGGGGTGTAGGAGTCAGCAATGGGGGAAAATGCAAGGCAACAACTGTAACTGAATAATGATAAATAAAAAGAGTAATAATAAAATAAATGGTGAAAAATAAAAGAGAGCATATTGAAAGCACAGTTTACTTCCACTGAATCCACCTTGAAAAGGGGTTCGGAAAGTGGCACAGCAAAGTAATTCCTGGGTGCATGCCCAGCTCAGCTAGTAAGCCTGGGGCTACACAGGATGGAGAGTTCAGGGCTGTGTCTCCTGTGAAGGCAGTGGGCTAGGAGATAAATAGGCAAAAGTTGATCACCTGAGATCCTCTACAACCAAGCAGACCCCCTTCTTTCCCCTGAGTAAAAGCCTCTGAGAAGCAAAGAGTGCCCAGAACTCCCTCCTACAGGATTTTGACCACAACATCCAACAGTGAGGCTCCACAGAACAGTCAAGGTAGGACTAAGAATCCTCTGCTGGGTGCATATCCACAGAAGAAAGAAAGGGAGCTGACAAACATGGCCTTTGTGAACTTTTCTCAGCCTCAAGATGAGCTGGTTCCTCAAGCCCTCTTTCACTGAAACCAGCTGGGCTGAGAGTGCAGAAATTGGTACAGTGAAGGGAATTTAAGACCCTGACCAGCCTTGGAACTTATTCACAACTGCCAACAGCACAAAGCAAAAAAAACTGACCCTCTTACACAGACTGGCCTCTCACATGAAATGGACAACTAATTCATCAGAAACTATACATTATTAAAAAGTAATCTGGGTCAAAGACGTGTATCTCAGGGGCAGGGGAACACACACACAATCTTTCCTGAAAACTGAACAGTGTCTCCCAGGAGAGATCCAGGGATCCCACCCTCCTGCTAGCACCAGAAACTCCTTCTAGAGACAGGCAGATGTGGTACCTGTAGTGCTGCCAGGCATTAGATGGCCCACCCTTGGGCCTTGTGCTGATAAAAAGCCAACAAGGAAGAGCAGCAAGGACCAGTCCAGACACAGCCAAGCCTGAAGGAGGAAGCCACAGACTGTGGAACACTTGTAACCTTGAACAAGCTGTCTAGAATTAGATGAATATACCATCTGACATTACAAAGTTGGATCCAATAGAAGAAAAGAGGCAAATATGAAACTCCGCTGAGACAAATTCTACCTCATTCTTTTTCAGTATTTGCATTATTTTTTCTCTTGAATCGCTTTTTAACATTTTTCTTTTTCTTCATTTTCCCCACTTTTTTATTAATGTTTTTATTATTGTATTTTATTTACTTATTTTTAGAGAGAGGGGAAGTAAAGGAGAGAGAAACATCAATGTGTGGTTGCCTCTCGTGTGCCCCAAACTGGGGACCCAGCATGCAACCCAGGCATATGCCTTGATTAGGAATCGAATTGGCGACCCTTTGGTTCACAGGCCAGCAATAAATCCATTGAGCCACACCAGCCAGGGCCACTTTTTTATTGTTGTTATTTCACTTTTTAAATATAATTTTGCTTCAAATCTCATACTTTACTCTTTCCTTACCTTCTCCCTTTTTTCTTATTCCCATTTTAAATTTTTATTTTCTGTGCTTTGTTTCTATTCCTTACTCTTACCAACTTCTCACCCTGTCCTCTCAAAATCATTTTTTCCTTATTCATATCACATTCTTTTTCACTTTCTTATACTATTATCATTCTCTTTCCACCTTTATTAAATTTTGCTTATTTGTCATTGATACTGCAGTTGTTCTTTTATTCCTATATGTTCACTTCAATTTTATTCCTATACGTTCACTATTTTTTTATTTTCAAATTTCATAGTTTACTCTTCCCCTGCCTTACTCCATTTTGCCTCCCTCCTGACCTTTCCTATTTTCTTTTTTTATTGTTGTTCAAGTAAAGCTGTCTGCATTTTCCTGCCAGCACTTTCCCCCACCACACCCACCCGCAGCCTCCCACCCTCAATCGTACCCCCTCTGGTTTTGTCCATGTGTCTCTATTTTCATTTGAAATTTTATTTTTTTTCTCTTATGAGTGTGATATCTATTCCCTACTCTTATTATTTCTCTTCCCTCTGTCCTCTCAAAATCTTTTTTCTTTTCTGTAAACACCACATATTCTTCTTCTTTCTTATAATATTCTCATTCTCTTCCCACCTTTATTAATCGTTGCTCATTTGTCATTGATATGGCTGTTGTTGTTGTTTTTCTTCAATTCTGCTCCCATTGTTTCACTATTTTTTTATTTTAAAGCTCATAATATAATCTTCCCTTTTCTTACTCCATTTTGCTTTCTTCCTTTTCTTCTTTATTTACAGTTTAAATTTTATATTCTCACTTTCTTTGTCTTGTTTCTTACCCTTATGCTTATTATATCTCCTCCTTCTACCCTCTCAAAATTATTTTCCTTTCCTTTACTCATTATTTTTCCGTTTTTATATCTTTATTCTCAGTCCACTTTTATTATCTTTGTTCATTATTATCTTTGTTATATTAACCTTTGTTCATTTCTTGTTGATACTGCTGTTGTGGTTGGGGGGTATTTTTGTTGGTGTGAGTTTTGTTTTCTGGGTTATTCTGTGTTCTTCCTGCACAACAGCATTCAAAACATGGTGGGCACTGTGACTCTCAGTCAGCCAGCTGGAGGAGAACCCACCACTGAAAGAGCCAAAAACAATGAAAACCTAGTTACGATAAGAGAGCCTACATAAACTGCATAAAGGGCATCCATACAGCACCCAGCTCAGGATATTAAAGATATTGCACCACTGACTCTTACAGGAATCCTGCTGAAAACAGCCACCCCATGAAGACAGGCAGTCAATAAAGAGCAATCTGAGATACAGAAACAAACAAAAAGAGTCACCTGAAAGTGGGAGACAAAGAAACAACCTTCAGTCAAAAGGAAAGAATGAGTCCCCAGAAAAAGAGCTGAATGAAATTGAGGTAAGCAATTTATCAGCCATAGAGTTCAAAGTAATGGTTATAAGGAAACTCAAAGAACTCAGTGAGAACTACAAGAAGCTATATGGGAGCTACAGGCAACTGAGTGGGAACAACAAGTAAAGGGACATAGGAACTATGAATAAGAATGAAGTGTAAATGAAGAATGCACTATCTGAAATGTAGAATACACTAGAAGGAATTAAAAGTAGGCTGGAAAAGAAGAATCACAGCTAACCTCAAAACAAAATACAACCAGGACTGCCAGAAAAATTGAACTGTGTGGAAGTCTGACAACCAAGGATTTAAAGAAGAAATATTTATTCACATGGGTAGGAGAGGCAGTGACGGAGAGGTGGGGCAGAGAGGGTGTGGCATGGTGGTGGAAAGGTGGTGGCAGTGAGACAATGGCAGCTGGAAGAACAGGGGGTTCCACATTCACATGTGAAAGATAAAAACTGAGAGGGATACCCATGGAGTGAGACATCCCAGCCACAGGCCAGACCATACAGCCCAGGATTCCAGTGCCAGGAAATTAAAGCATCAAAACTTCTGGTTGTAAAAACCAGTAGGAGTTGGAGTGGTGGAAGAAACTGCCAGTCCCTCAGGAGAGTCTGTTTAAAGGACCCACATGGCCCTAGAACATATGCAATCTCACTACTCTGGGATTCAGCACCAAGGCAACAGCTATAAGGGTACCAGTTGCATACAGGAAGTGGGGATGTGACTGGAAACAAAGTGAGAGTGAGCAGGTGGCATTGTTCCCTCTCAGATCCCCCCCACACACAGTGCTACAAAATGTCAAAGTGGCCTGCCCCACCCTGGCAAATACCTAAGCCTCCACCCATTACTACATAACAGGTGCACCAAGAGGGAGTAAAAGATGCTCTGCCTAATACACAAAAACAAACACAGGGAGGCTGAAAAATTGACAAAGGAATATGGCCCAAGTGAAAGAGTGGATCAAAACTCCAGAAAAAGAACTAAGTGAAATGAAAATAGCCAATCTATCACACACAGAGTTCAAAACACTGGAGATAAGGATACTCAGAGAACTCACAGGGTACAGCAAAAACATAGGGAAGAAATGAAGGCTACCCTGGGTGAAATAAAGAAAAACACACAAGGAACCAGCAGTGAATGGGAGGAAGCCAAGGTTCAAGTCAATGATTTGGAACTTAAGGAAGAAGCAAATGGTCAACCAGTACAGAGTGAGGAAACAAGTGTTCAAAAATGAGGAGAGAATGAGAAGACTCTGAGACATCTCCAAAAGTGCTAACATCTGAATCATAGAGGTAAGGGAGAGCAAGAAATTGAAAACTTATTTGAAAAATAAATGAAAAGTTATTTCCCTAATTTGGAGAAGGAAATAGACATACAAGTCCAGGAAGCTCAGAGAGTCCCAAACAATTGGACCCAAAGAGGGCAACACTAAGACACATCATAATTAAAATTCCAAAGGCTAAAGATTAAGAGAGAATCTTAAAGACAGCAAGAGGAAAAAAGAGACTTACCTACAAAAGAGTACCCATAAAACTATCAGCTGATTTCTCAAAAGAAACTTTTCAGGCAAGCAGCATTCAAAGTGATGAAAAGCAAGGACCTACATCCAAGATTACTCTATCCAGGAAACCTATCATTTAGAATTATTGAAGGGCAGATGAAGTGCTTCCCAGACAAGGTAAAGCTAAAGGATTTCATCATCACCAGACCCTTAATATATGACATATTAAATGAACTTATTTAAGAAAAAAGAAGAAGATCAAAGCTATGAACAATAAAATTGCAACAAATTCACAACTATCAGCAATTGAATCTAAAAAAAAAAACTAAGCAAACAACTAGAACAGGAGCAGTATCATAAAAATAGAAATCACATGGAGGGTCATCAGTGGTGAGGGGAAGGAAGAGAATGGGAGAAAAACTACAGGAAGGATTAAGAAGCATAATTGGCAGGAACAAAATAGACAGATGAATGTTAAGAATAGTATATGAAAAGGAGAAGGCAAAGAACTTATATGCACAACCCATGGACATGAACTAAGGGTGGAGTATTGCTGGAGGGAAGGGGATACTGGGAAGAGGAGGACAAAGGGGAAAAAATGGGACAACTGTAATAACATAAGCAATAAAATATACTTTTTTAAAAAAGTAGGCTACAACAAGCAGAGGACCAAATCAATGAATTTGACAAAAAGGTAGGAAAAAAACACCCAATCAGAGCAACAAAAGGAAAAAGACTCAAAAAGAACGAAAATAATTTAGGGCAGCTTTAAGACACAATAAAACACAACGACATTTGCATCATAGGGATACCAAAAGTAGAAGAAAAAGAGCAAAGGATAGAAAACCTTTTAGGAAAAAACATATGAAAGGAAACTTTGCTAATTTATTGGTGGGGGGAAGCCACACAAGTTCAGGAGGCACAGAGGATCTGATCAAGATGAATTCAAAAAGGCCCACTCCAAGACACATCATATCAAATAGCAAAATTTAAAGACAAAGACAGAACCTTAAATTCAGCAAGGGAGAACTAGCTAGTAATGTTCCAGGGAGTTCCAATAAGTCTCTCAACTAGTTTCTCAACAGAAAGATTATAACCCAGAAGGGACTGGCACAAAATATTCCAACTAATGGAAAGCAAATACCTATAACCACCACCACTGTATCCAGTAAGGTTCTTATTTAAAAATGAAAATGAAATTAAGAGCTTCCCAGACCCCCCACCCAAAAAATGGCTGAAAGGATACATCTCCACCAAGCCAGTGTTGCAAGAGATGCTAAAGGGACTGCTTTAAGAAGATGAGAGTGAGAGACAGAGCAGGGGGGAGCACAGGTACAAAGGGAAAAATGACAATGAATAAGTACCTATGAATAATAATCTTAAATGTAAATGGATTGAATGCTCCAATCAAAATACACAGAATAGCTGAATGGATAAGAAAATATGACCCACATATATGTTCTCTTCAAGAGACACAACTCAGAACAAAAAATCTACATAGTCTGAAAGTGAAGGGATGGGTAAAATATGGCAAGCAAATAATCATGGTAAAAAAAGCTGGAGTAGCAATACTTATATCAAGAAAAATAGATTTCTAAACAAAGGCCATAACAAGAGACAAAGAAGGGCACTACCTAATAGTTAAGGGAACAGTCCAACACGAGGTTATAACCCTGGTAAACATATATGTGGCCAACATAGCACCACCTAAATATTTAAGGAAAATTTTGGAGGACTTCAAGAAAAAGATTGACAGCAATACAGTCATCATAGGGGAGTTTAACACCCCACTGTCAACAATGGATAGATTTTTCAAACAAAGAATCAACAAGGATATTGTAGCATTGAATCACACTCTAGATAAAATGGGCTTAATTGATATTTATAAAGCATTTAACCCCAAAGAAGCAAAATATATTTTCTTTTTAAATGAGCATGGATCATTTTCAAAGATAGACCACATGTTAGGATGCAAAACAAGCCTTAACCAATTCAAGAAATTTGAAATATCATCTAGAATCATCTCAGATCACAATGGCTTAAAATTAGAAACCAACCTCAAGGAAAAATATTCAATACATTCAAATACAAGGAGACTGAAAAACATGTTATTAAATAATGATTGGGTTAACAAAAATATCAAGGAAGACATCAAAAAGTACCTGTAAACAAATGAAAATGAACACACAACAATCCAAAACCTATGGGATGCACATAGACAGCCCTGAGAAGGAAGTTCTTGGCAATACAGGCCCACCTGAAGAAAGTCTTAAAATTCTCAAAAAAAAAAATCTAATTCTGCATGTACAAGAACCAGAGGAACAACAAAACCTAAAGTGAGCAGAAAAAAATAATCAAGATCAGAGCAGAATTAAATGATATAGAGACAAAAAAAAATCCAAAGGATCAATAAATCCAGGAACTGGTTATTTGAAAAGATTAACAAAATTGACAAATCTTTAACCAGACTCATCAAGAAAAAAGAGAGAGGACCCAAATAAATAGAATCAGAAACAAAAGAAGAGAAGTAAAAACTAATACCACAGAAATACTAAGGATTATAAGAAATTACTACAAACAACTATACTCTAAGAAATTGGGCAATCTGGGAAAATTGAATAAATTTCTAGAAACATATAATCTTCTAAAATTGAATGAAGACAAAGCAGAAAATCTGAACAGACTGATAACAAAGAGCAAAATTGAAGCAGTAATAAAAAATTCCTCACACACAAAAGCATGGACCAGATAGCTTAATAGGTGAATTTTACCAAACACTTAGAGAAGAAATAACACCTATCCTTCTTAAACATTCCAAAAACATTTCAAGAGAGGAGACTCCCAAAATCTTTTTACAAGGCCAGTATTATCCTAACTCCAAAACTAGGTGAAAACACAACAGAGAATGAAAAGAGGCCAATATCACTGAATATAGATGCTAAAATCTTCAACAAAATATTGGCAAACTGCATCCAACCATACATTAAAAAAATCATATACCACGATCAAATGGTATTTATCCAAGAGAGGCAAGGACAGTGCAATATTCACAAATCGATAAATGTAACACATCACGTAAACAAAATGAAGGACAAAAATCACACGATCATATCAATAGATGCAGAAAAAGCATTTGATAAAATCTTGCACCCATTATGATAAAAACACTCAGCAAAGTGGGAATAGAGGGAGCACACCTCAACATAGTAAAGCCATATATGAGAGACCTACAGCCAACATCACACTCAATAGGCAAAAACTAAAATTGTTCCTCTTAAGATCAGAAACAAGACAAGGGTATATATTTTCACCACTCTTATACAACATAGTACTGGAAGTTCTAGCCACAGTGATTAGACAAGAAAAAGAAATAAAAGCCATTCGAATTGGAACAGAGGAACTAAACCTGTCATTATTCACAGAAGACACCCTAGTGCACATAGAAAACCCTACATTGTCCACCAAAAAGTACTCAACCTAATAAGTGAATTCAGCAAAGTAACAAGATACAAAGTCAGTATTCAGAAATTTATAGCATATTTGTGCAGCTACAATGAAATGCAGAAAGAAAAACTTTTAAAAAATCCCATTTACTACAGTAACAAGAAAAATAAAGTACCTCAGAATAAATTTATCCAGTTGTGTAAAAGATCCATACTTGGAAAACTAGAACACTGAAGAAAGAAACTAAGGAATACAAATAAATGAGAGTATATACCATGTTCATGGATTGGAAGAATTAGTATTATTAAATTGTCTACACTATCCAAACCAACCTATAGATTCAATACAATTCCTATTAAAATATTTCCAATGACATATTTCACAGATCTAAAAGAAAGATTTCAAAAATTTATATGGAACCAAAATGACCCTCAGTAGCTTCAGCAATCCTGAGAAAGAGGAACAAAGTTGGAGGGATCACATAACCTGCTACCAAACTATAATACAAGGCCACTGTAAGTAAAACAATCTGGTACTGGCATAAGAAGAGACACACTGACCAATGGAACAGAATAGAGAGCCCAGAAATAAACTCAAGTCTCTACGGTCAGTTAATATTTCACAAAGGGGGAATGAGCATACAATGGAGTAAAAACAGTCTCCTTAATAAATGGTGTTGGGAGAACTGGACTTGTTCATGCAAAAAAATGAAGCTAGACCAACTTACACCATACACCAGAACAAACTCAAAATGGATAAAAGACTTCAATATAAGTCGTGACACCATAAAAATTCTAGTGGAAGACATAGGCAGTAAACTTTTAGATATCTCACATAGCAATATATTTGCTAATATAATCTCTCCAGGCAAGGGAAATAAAGGAAAAAAAAATGGCACTACATCAAATTAAAAAAGCTTCTGCACAGCTAAAAAAATCATCAGAATGAAAAGGGAACTGACTGTATGGGAGGACATATTTGCCAAGGATACATTGGACAAGGGTTTACTGTCCAAAATATATAAAAAGTACATATGACTCAACACCAGGAAGACAAACAAATCCAATTAAAAAATAGGCAAAGGACATTAATAGACACTTCTCCAAGGAGGACATACAGATGACCCACAGACATATGAAAAAGTGCTCAAGGTCACTAGCCATCAGAGAAATGAAAATTAAAACCAGACTGAGATATCACCTCACAACTTTCAGAGTGGTTATCATTAATAAATCAACAAACATCAACTGCTGGTGAGGAACCCTAGTGCACTGTTGGTGGGAATGCAGACTGATACAACCACTGTGGAAAACAGTAGGGAATTTCCTCAAAAAACTAAAGATGCAACAACCTTTCAATACAGCAATACCACTGCTGGAATTATGTCCTAAGAATCCTGAAACACCAATTCAAAAGAATTTTTGTGCCCCTATGTTGATAGTAGCACTATTTATGATAACCACAAGTTGAAAAGAGCCTAAGTGCCCATGAGCAGATGAATGGATTAAAAAACTGTAGTACATTTACACAATGGAATATTGTACATCTGAAAAAAAAAAAAAGGAGGAATTCCTATCTTTTTCAATAGCATGGATAGAACTGGAGACCATTATGCTGAGTGAAATAAGCCAGCCAGCGAAAGACAAACACCATGGGATCTACTTATAACTGGAATTTAATGAACAAAATTAACTAATGAGCAAAATAGAACTAGAGATATGAAAACATGGAACAATCTGACAGCTGTAAGAATGGAGCAGTGAGGGGACAGATGGCAGAAAGAAGGGAAAAGGATTGATCTAAGAACATGTATTAATAACCCATGGGCATGGACAACAGAGTAGGGATTGACTGAGGGAGGGAAGGTTGGAATGAGTGGAGAGGGGCTCCAAGGGGGAAAAAATGGGTCAACTGTAATAGAATAAACAAGAACAAAAAATTCAAATTCATTTTTGGTGCAATTTCTGTTGACTCAAGTTGCCTCCATGCTCTGTCCTCCTTTTTTGGATGGCCTTTGGGGTAGTGGCACCAGCATACACATGCTACCCTTTAGTTTATTGCCAGTCTCATGAGACAGCCTCCAGGCCTCCTGTCCCTGGTTCCAATCTGCTGCTCTCTGGCTTGTCTGACCTGCCCTGGCATCTCAACAGCACTCCCAGGCAAAGTCCTGACAACCGCCACCACCTCCCATCATGTGACTACCTTATCCTGGCCTCAGGCCTCGTAAGTTCACCAATTATCTCTACACTTCTGCAATACCCACTCTGGGACACCTAGGAATGTCCTGGTCCTCTACATGTCAGATATGGAGCATTGGCAACCAGGAGCCATGACTCAGACCCACCCTGTGTTCTTCCCTCTACCAAATGTACTTAGCCCTATACCATACCAAACCCAGAGCTCTGGGAGAATTGTCCTTACCTCAGGTTCCAGGTTACTTGGAAAACAAAGCAGGAGCCTCAGTATTCACAGGTCCCCCACACATATGTGGGACATCTATTTTTTCATCCACCCTGCTCTAACCTTGACCCCAAGGAGGGTGACTTAGAGAAGTGAGAATGCTCAGCACTCTCTCCCCATCTCCTGCAGAGACCAGGAAAGATTTCCTCCTTTTTCTCCTCCCTGTGGATCAAGCCTTTTTTCCTGTACCCTGTGCCACACCCTGTATTAAACTCTATGTTCCACCTCCAAGCTTTGCTCTTATCATGTAAACAGTTGCTTTGCAAATGTAGAAAAGCATTTTATCTCAACATTATAGTTTTACTAAGGTCTTTAAAAGCCAAGTAATGACCTCTTTGTCCCCAAGTCATTTACTTTCTGCTTTGCTTCATTGAATATAAAAGAAAGGTGAGCGATGACAGCTTTTAAACCCAAAATTTAAAAATAACCTAGAAGCATACTACAAATGCTAACACCATCGCTTGTATGCATGTTGATGGAGAACAGATGGTGAATCTCTATAGCCGATGATCTTCCAGACCTCTCTTAGCTCTGGCAATCAATGGTTCTATAACTCAGCTAGGGAATGAGATCAATATATAGGTACCTGCAGCCTCAGACAGGCCCAAGAAGATGCCATGAGAAAGGCGTTAGGGCCCTTGGAAGATCAACAAAAGAAGAGGACTTATCAATTGGAACACTATTTATTGATAGGGAAACTCAAGAGTTAAAAATTCTAGCTTCAGTCATAGTTGATAGGCTTAAGAGATTAATGCATGTGGAAAGCTGCTATTCCAAGAACTAGAAGGTATGACCTACATGACTCCAGGAGATGACAAGCAATTCAACCTTTGTGCCCCAAGGTGTCGGCAAGTAATGGAGGTGGTATCTGAGCCACTGTGTTCCAGGAAAGGAACATGTATGACACAGATAAAGAATTGTTGATCAACAGGTAAAGAAATACTAGGAAAATCACCTGTGGACTGAAACTCTTATCTGATTAACCTTTTTTCCAAACACCTTATGTACTCTTTCTTATAAAAATGTCAGCTTGAGATGAGATGTTAAGATCATTTTTTTTCATTTTTTAAAATTTATTACTGTCCACAAAGGGGGATATGCAATTTATATACACCAGCAGCCATAGGAACAAAGAGAATATACAGTTAGCAACCTGAATAGGATGGACTTTTTGCAAAAATAAGACTCTCCAAAATGAAAGACAGAGGTGAATTTCACTACACTTCCCCAGTGATCTCAGAATGTGATAATGCTAGGCCATTACCTCTGGGTATGTGGTGATAGGAGCTAATAATGGAAGAATAAGCCACAAATCACAGAAAGTTTGTAAGTAACCCCTTTCCTACACACACACACACACACACACACACACACACACACACACACAGAGGTACATAATAGAATTACCAGGTGATCCATACATTTAATTGAGGAGGAAAGGACAGGAATTTTGTTGTTATACAGAATATAGATAGGGAAAGGGAGAGTTCCCAACCACTGTCAGCTATGGTAGGGAGTGTTAGCTCCACCAAAATAAAAGGCATTAGTTTGTTCCAGCCTACCTCATAGCCATCAAGGACAGGGGGATACTGCCCTAATAGTGGGAGACAGAAAATAAAAAATAAAGGTGACAAGTAATATGAACTTCCCACTTCTTCCTCCGCTAGCCAGGAGGAAAAGGCCAGAAGGAAAATGGTAATGTCATAATCTGAGCTCCCCCTCGGAAGAAAGAGAGGACCATGGCCTTACCCTCAACTTTTTTCCTAGACATTATCTGGAAGTAAGCCAGAATCTCTCTTAGATCCTCCTTTACCTCTATATCACCTTAAAAGGAATTTGCTATAAAAAGTCAAGGGCACATTACCCAAAATTATTTTAGTTCTTGCCAAGGTTTGACTTTTTAAAAACTAATTACAATTCTTGGACTGAAGACAAATCTGTAACTAGGTCTCTATCCTGACCAGAGCAACTCTAGGCAGTGAGGAATGTAGTAATCCATAAATCTTGAGGCCCCGTTACCATGGTTTCCTGAATCTTTTAGAGTATGTAACCCAAATCGGTCCATACAATCCAATATTTTTTTTCTGGAATAAAGAAGGATACATGCACAGCCTGTGTTAGAGAAAATGAATCAGGGCCCACTCCAGATTTGTGTCTGTAGCCTTTATTGCTCTTCTTAGGTCCTAAGAACTATCCAAGCGGAAGTGGGAAGATATGAAGCAAGACACAGCTGAAAGGTATATTAGCAAGACAGTCCCATCTAAGAAAGGCTTAGGAAGGGCATTGCCCTTCATATACAAACAATTAGGCTTTCTTCCCATCCTAATCCCATTAGAGGCAGCCAAAAAAAGGTTCTCCTGAGTCTCTCTCTCTCTTTCTCTCTCTCTCTCTCTCTCTCTCTCTCTCACACACACACACACACACACACACACACACACACAAGGAAAAGGAAACTGGACAGGCTTTAGAAGCAGGAGCATGAAGAAATGAAATGAAACTAGTCACTGTGAAAGTAAGGTTCCAGGCAGCATCTGGAGTCATGAGCTGCACCAGATAGGTAGCAGAACAGGGAACAGGAGGAACATGGGGCCAAGCCATACAGATGAGGCTGGGACCCTTACTGGACACAGAATGAGTTAAGAAAACACTTTCAAATAAAGCAGCAAAGTAGCACCATTCCCACTCAGCTTGGGGCTCCCACCCCTCTACACTTCGTAAACCCTCAATCAAGGAATAAAGTGGAGGGTAGTTTTGATATGTGGCTTACAATTTCCTTCTCCCCTATCCCATTCCCTGAAACGAGGGGATTTCTGGGGGCCTTTCCTTGACTTTCAACAACAAACACCAACTCCTATAATCAAAATCCAGATAGAACCAGTTGGAAAGGGCTGCCCCTTATGAGGGGCAGAGAAGGTGGTGACAGTATAGAGGTTCACCATAGCAGAGCTCTGTGTCTGTACAACCCAAGGAACAGGGGCATTCCATGGGACATTGGACAGGCAGATGGGAGAAAAACCAGCCCTGTTCCTTATCTCCTAACACTAACCCATTCACATTATTCAGGGTTGCTGGAAAAGGTCCCCTCTGGGCTCAACTTTCAAACCACAACCTCCTGCACAGCCATGATACTCCTGGAAGGGCCTGACCATCCAAGCTATAGATTCCCAGGCCTTTTAATCCTTCCTTCTCTCTTCACCCTTTCTTCCAGCCACATTCCTGCCCCCATGACTGAGATAAGCTTCTAGGAGGAGATTCTGCCTTTCCCTGAAGCCCTGCCCAGCCAGGCCTGTGGGTAACTGTGCTAGAGGTTTCATAAGGCCTATAGTTAGAAAAACAGAAAGCATAAACTCAAAGGTATTACATTAATTAGTATACTTTCAACTATTTATTTAAACAATTTTATTTAATACAATAAATTAAATTAAAACAAAATTACTTAAACAATAAGAAACATGCTGGCTTCTGTAGTGGGATATCCAGAAGAAATGGATTCAAGATAATATTGATCCAGAGTTTTATGGTGTCCCATAAGACTCAGCTCCATTGCTTTTTTGTTGTTTTTTATTTTATTTTATTTTAATTGTTGTTGCAGTACAATTTTCTATCTTTTACTCCCATCCCAACCCACCCACCCAGCCCTCACCTCCTCCCTCCCAATTCCACCCACCCCTAGTTTTTATCCATGTGTCCTTTATACTTGTTCCTGTATACTCTTCCCCTTTTCCCCTGAAATTTCCCTGAAATTCCCTCTCCTCTCCCTTCTGAACTCTGCCAGTCTGCTCTCTATTTCAGTGTCTTTGGTTGTTGTTGTTCCTGTTATTATTATTGATTTCTAATTTATTATTATTTTGACCTTAATATACTCTATAATTTCAACCATTTACAGTTTGTTGAGACCTAATTTGTGACCCACCATATAACCTATCTTGGTGAATATTTCTATACAAATGAAAAAATTATATTCTCCAGTTTTGCAGTGCACTGTTGATAAACATCAAATATTGTATTTTGTCATGTGTAATGTGCACTATTTGCCCAAATTTCAGAAGGAAAAATTATTATGTACATTATACATAGGTATAGTGATTACATACCATGGGTATAATAAAGGGTATAATAATCCCATTTATAAAGCACACAAAAATATGAGTACATATTAAACACAACAAAATACGGCAAGTCAATCTATTGCTTGTGTTGGACTGATTAGTGTAGCTCTATTGCCTTCAAATGCTATGGTTTATTTATTTAGTTTTTAATTTTATTATTTTATTTTTACTTTTTATTGTTTTTTAAATTGTTTTATTGTTGTTCAAGTACAGTTGCCTGCACTTACCCCCCAACAAATTTCCCACATACTAGCCATCCCTGTTTCCTTCCCCTGATTCCATCCTCCCTTGGTTTTGTCCATGTGTTCTTTATACTTGCAGCTGAAAACTCTTCCCCCCTTACTCCCCTTTCCCCCCATTAACCTTTCCCACCTCATTTCTGGTTACTGTCAGATAGTCCCTAATTTCAATGCCTCTGGTTATAGTTTGCTTGCTGATTTCTTTTGTTGATTATATTCCACTTATATGTGAGATCATATGGTATTTGTCTTTCACCACCTGACTTAACTTCACTTAACATAGTGTTCTCCAGTTCCATCTGTGCTGTTGTGAAGGGTAGGGGCTCCTTCTTTCTTTCTGCTGTGTAAATATTGCATTATATAAATGGAATATTTACAGTTTTTTGATGCTCTCATTTGCTGATGGACACATAGGTTGCTTCCAGCATTTGGCTATTGTAAATTATGCTGCTGTGAACATTGGGGTGCATAGGTTCTTTTGAATTAGTGTTTCAAAATTCTTAGGGTATAATCTCAGCCATGGAACTGCTGGGTCAAAAGACATTTCCATTTTTAATTTTCTGAGGAAATTCCATACTGTTTTCCACAGTGGCTGCAACAGTCTGCATTCCATCCAACAATGTACTAGTGTTCCTTTTTCTCCACAAACTCGCCAGCACTTATTGTTTGTTGATTTTTTATTGATGGCCATTCTGACCAGTTTAAAGTGGTATCTCATTGTGGTTTTAATTTGCATCTCCCTGATAGCTAGTGATGCAGAGCAGCCTTTCATATGCCTCTGGACCCTCTCATGTGTCCTCCTCTGAGAAGTGTCTGTTCAAATCATTTGCCCATTTTTCAATTGGGTTGTTTCTTTTCCTGGGGTGGAGTTGTGTGAGTTCTTCATATATTTCAGAGATCCAGCCCTTGTCCTAGGTATCATTAGCAAATATATTTTCCCATATGGTTAAATCCCTTTCCATTTTACTGATGCTTTCCTTAGCTATGCAGAAGCTGTTTATTTTGATGAAGACCCATATGTTTTTCTTTCCTTTATGTCTCTTTGCCTAGGGCACATATTGGTGAAAATATTGCTGCATGGAATATCTGAGATTTTCCTGCCTATATTCTCCTCTAGGACTTTTATGGTACCACAGCTTATATTTAAGACACTCATCTATCTTGAGTTTATTTTTCTGTATGGTATAACCCTGAAACTGGAGTTTCAGGGTTCTTAAAATATAACCCCAGCAGTGAAAATGCCAGGAAAAAAAGGCAATTCCATTTTTAGTTTTCTGAGGAAATTCCATACAGTTTTCCACAGTGGCTGCACCAGTCTGCATTCAAACTAGCAGTACACCAATGTTCCCTTTTCTCCACAACCTCTCCAACACTTTTTGTTTGTTGATTTGTTTATGATGGCCATTCTGACCACTGTGAAGTGGTATCTCATTGTAATTTTAATTTGCATCTCTCAGATAGCTAGCGATACTGAGCATCTTTTCATGTTTCTGGACTCTCTGTATGTCCTACTTGGAGAAGTGTCTGTTCATGTCTTTTGCCCATTTTTTAATTGGGTTGTTTTCTTCTTAGAGTGGAGTCATGTGAGTTCTTTATATAGTTCAGAGATTAAACCCTTGTCAAAGGTATCATTGGCAAATATGTTTTCCCATATGGTTGATTCCCTTTTCAGTTTGCAGATGTTTTCTTTAGCTATGCAGAAGCTTTTTATTTTGATGAGATCTTATTTGTTTATTCTTTCCTTTGTGTCCCTTGCTCTAGGGGACACATTGGTGAAAATATTGCTGCATGGAATATCTGAGATTTTCCTGCCCACATTCCCCTTTAGGACTTTCCATGACATAGCAACTTTTATTTAATCTTTGACCCATCTTGAGTGTATTTTTCTGTATGGTGTAAGTTGGTGGTTGAGGTTCATTTTTTTTTCATGTAGCTGTCCAGATGTCCCTAAACCATTTGCTGAGGAGGTTCCTTTTACTCTATTTTATGCCTCTGGCCCCTGGGTGAAATATTTTTTTCTTTTTATTGATTATGCTATTACATTTTTCCCAGTTTCCCCCCTTTATCCTCCCTCTGCTCTGCACCCCCCAACCTTCCGGCCTCCCACCTCCCCGAGTTCATATCCATGGGGTGCACATGTAAGTTCTTTGACTTCTTTGTTTCTTATACCATTATTAACCTCTTTCATGTATTTTATGCCTATGAATTATGCTTCTTATTCCCTGAATCATTCCCCCCACCCTCCCCACTCACACTGAGAATCCTCTATGTGATGCCCATTTCTCTGATTCTGTTCCTGTTGTAATTGTTTGCTTAGATTTTGGTTTCATTGTTTTTCTTTTTCTTTTTTTAGGTTAAGTTATTTTTAGTTGTAGGTTTGTTGTCATTTTACTGTTAATAGTTTTTAATCTTCAATTTCTTAAATAAGTCCCTTTAACATTTCATATAATAAGGGCTGGGTGATGATGCACTCCTTTAACTTTACCTTATCTAGGAATCACGTGATCTGCCCTTCCATCCTAAATGATAACTTTGCTGGACAGAGTAATCTTGGATGTAGGCCTTGCCTTTCATGCCTTCAAATACTTCTTTCCAGCCACTTCTTGCCTGAAAGGTTTCCTTTGAGAAAGCAGCTGATAGTTTTATGGGCACTCTTTTGTAGGTACCTCTCTTCCTTCCTGTTGCTGCCTTTAAGATTCTCTCTTTACCTTTAAACTTAGATAACTCAATGATGATGTGCCTTGGTGTGTTCCTCTTTGAGTCCAACTTATTTGTGACTTTCTGGGCTTCCTAGACTTCCTGGGAGTCTATTTCCTTTGCCAGATTGGTGAAGTTCTCCTTCATTATGTTTTCAAATAAGTTTTCAATTTCTTGCTCTTCCTCTTCTTCTGGCAACCCCATAATTCAGATATTGGAATGTTTCAAGTTGTCACATTGGTTTCTAAGCCTCTCTTCATTTTTTGGAATTACTGTTTTTTCATTCTGTTATGTTTAGGTGTTTATTTCTTCACTTTGTTCCAAATGGCTTATTTTAGTCCTGGTTTCCTTTCTCTCACTGTTGGTTCCCTGAATATTTTCCTTTATTTCATTTTGGGTATCCTTCATTTGTTCTCTCATTTTTTGACCAAGTTCAATCAGTTCTGTGAGCATCTAGATTACCAGATTTTATTTGAAAAAGTTTTTAAAGATTTTATTTATTTTTACTTATTTATTTTTTAACTCTTTTTCAATGTTGTTCAAGTACAGTTTTCTGCCTTTTGCCCCCACTCCACCCCATCACCCAAGCACCTCCGACCTCTTTCCCCTGTTTTCACTCCCCATTTGTTATTGTCCATGTGTCATTTATAATTGTTCCTGTAAGTCCTTCACCCTTTCCCCCATTATCTCCTCACCTCTACCCTCTGGTCACTGTCAGCCGGTTCCTAATTCAGTCTCTTTCGTTATATTCTGCCGTTAGTTTTTTTTGTTGTTGTTCTTGGTTAGTTTCCTGTTAAAGGTAAGATCATATGGTATTTGTCTTTCACCACCTGGTTTATTTCACTTGGCATAATGCTCCCAAGTTCCATCCATGCTCTTCCAAAGAGTAGGAGCTCCTTTCTTTCTGCTGCATAGATCCATTGTGTAAATGTACCATGGTTTTTTGATCCATTCATTTACTGATGGGCACTTAGGTTGCTTCTAGCACTTGGCTCTTCTAAATTGTGCTGCTATGAACATTGGAGTGCATAGATTGGAGTGCATTGATAAACTGCTTTTGTCAGTTCCCTCTTTATCATTTACCTTCCTTTGGCTGACATCTTTAGTCAGGACAAGAATTCTCAGTGATACATGGTTCCTGTCTTCTGCACAGGCACTGTACAAGGTTCCCATCTATGTCACAAATTTCTGAATGCTCCCGAAGTCACATACATCTTTTGCCCATGGCATCAACACAGCTGTCAGCTTGTCGTTGTTATGCAAAGTATCTTAAGCTGAATCATTTACTTCCTCCTTCTCCCAATCCAAGTTTTTGGGGACTATTTCAGGGAATCCCCACTTTGCACCCAGTTACAATACCAGAAAGTGTTATTCCTCCAACTTTGTTCTTCTTTCTCAAGATTGCTGTGGCTATTCAAGGTCTTTTGTGGTTCCATATAAATTTTTGGAGTAATTTGTTCCAGTTCTGTGAAATATGCCATTGGTATCTTGATAGGAATTGTGTCGAATCTACAGATTGCTTTGGGTAGCATATACCTTTTAATGATGTTAACTCTTCCAATCAATGAACATAGTATATGCTTCCATTTATTTGTATCTTCTTCAGTTTCTTTCTTCAGTGTCTTATACTTTTCTAAACAGATCTTTTACAGCCTTGGTTAAATTTATTCCTAGCTATTCTTTTTTTTTTATTTTTATAGTGCAATTGTGAGTGGGATTATTTTCTTAGTTTCCTTTTCTGATATTTCATTATAGGTGTATAAAAATGTAGCTGATTTCTGGATATTTTATTTGTATCCTGCTATTTGACTGTTTATCAGTTCCGCTAGGCTTTTTTTTTTTTTTTTTTTGGTGAACTCTAGAGTTCTCTTTTTACAATGTCATGTCATCTGCAATTAATGATAATTTTACTTCTTCCTTTCTAATTTGGGTGCATTTTGTTTTGTCATCTTCTCTGATTGTTATGGCAGGATTTCCAGTACTACACTGAATGAGTGGTAAATATGGACATCCTTGTCCTGTTCCTGATCTTGAGGGAAATACTCATAGATTTTGCTCAATGAGTATGATGTTTGCTGTGGGTTTGTCATATGTAGCCTTTATTATGTTGAGATATATTCCCTCTATTTCCACTTTGATGTGAGGGTTTTTTTTATGATAAATGAGTGCTGGATTTTATCAAATGCTTTTTATGCATCTATTAATATGATCATGTGGCTTTTATCCTTCATTTTGTTTATGTGGTATATCACATTGTTCATTTCTGGTTAGTGCACCAAACTTTTATACCCAGAGTGAATACCAATTGATCATGGGTCTTCTTAATATATTGTTGGAGCTGGTTTGCTAATATTTTCTTCTTTTTTTTTATTTTAATCATTGTTCAAGTACAGTTTTCTCCCCCCTACTCCCATTCCAGCCCACCCACCCAACCCTCTCCCCTTCACTCCATTACCCCCCACCCCTAGTTTTTGTCCATGTGTCCTCCAAATGTGTTCCTGTAATCCCTACCCATTCCCCCCTGAAATTCCCTCTTCTCTCCCCTCTGGCCACTGTCAGACTCTCCCCTATTTCAGTGTCTTTGGTTATATTTTGCTAGTTTTTTTTTGTTTTGTTTTGTTGTTTAGATTCCTGTTAAAGGTGATATCATGTGGTATTTGTCTTTCACTGCCTGGCTTGTTTCACTTAGCATAATGCTTTCCAGCTCCATCCATGCTGTTGCAAAGGGTATGAGCTCCTTCTTTCTTTCTGCTGCATAGAATTCCATTGTGTAAATGTACCATAGTTTTTTGATCCATTCATTTACTGATGGGCATCTAGGTTGCTTCCAGCACCTAGCTATTGTAAATTGTGCTGCTATGAACATCGGGGTGCAAAGGTTCTTTTGTATTGGTGTTTTAGTGTTCTTAGGATAGAGTCCCAGCAGTGGAATTGCTGGGTCAAAAGGCAGATCCATTTTTAGTTTTCTGAGGAAGTTCCAAACTGCTTTCCATAGTGGTTGTACCAGTCTGCAGTCCCACCAACAGTGCACTAAGGACCCCCTTTCTCCACATCCTCTCCAACACTTGTTGTTTGTTGCTTTGTTTATGATGGCCATTCTGACTGGTGTGAAGTGGTATCTCATTGTGGTTTTAATCTGCATCTCTCTGATGGCTAGCGATATTGAGCATCACTTCATGTGTCTGGATTTTCTGTATGTCCTCCTTGGAGAAGTGTCTGTTCAAGTCCTTTGCCCATTTTTTAATTGGGTTACTTGTCTTCTTAGAGTGGAGTCGTGTAAGTTCTTTATATATTTTGGAGATTAAACCCTTGTCTGAGGTATCATAGGCAAATATGTTTTCCCATACAGTTGGTTCTCTTTTTATTTTGATACTGTTTTCCTTAGCTGTGCAAAAGCTTTTAATTTTGATGAGGTCCCATTTGTTTATTCTTTCCTTTATGTCCCTTGCTGTAGGAGACAAGTCAGTAAAAAAGTTTCTGTGTGAAATATCTGAGATTTTCCTACCTACGTTCTCTTCTAGGACTTTAATGGTGTCACGCTTTATATTTAAGTCTTTTATCCACCTTGAATCTATTTTTGTATAAGGTGTAAGTTGGTGCTCAAGTTTCATTTTTTTGCACGTAGCTGTCCAGTTCTTCCAACACCATTTGTTGAAGAGGCTATTTTTATTCCATTTTATGTTGCTGCTTCCTTTGTCAAATATTAATTGACCATAGAGGCTTGGGTTTATTTCTGGGCTCTCTGTTCTGTTCCATTGGTCTATGTGCCTGTTTTTATGCCAGTACCAGGCTGTTTTGATTACAGTGGCCTTGTAGTATAGTTTAGTGTCAGGTATTGTGATTCCTCCTACTTTACTCTTCTTTCCCAAAATTGCAGCAGCTATTCGGGGTCGTGTATGGTTCCATATAAATTGTTGAAGTGTTTGTTCTATGTCTGTGAAATATGCCATTGGTACTTTAACAGGTATTGCATTGAATGTGTAAATTGCTTTTGGTAGTATGGACATTTTGATGATGTTAATTCTTCCAATCCATGAACACGGTATATGTTTCCATTTGTTTGTGTCTTCCTTGATTTCTCTCCTCAGTGTTATGTAGTTTTCTGAATACAGGTTTTTTACCTCTTTGGTTAGGTTTATTCCTAGGTATTTTATTTTTCTTTTTGCTATTTCAAATGGGATTTTTTTCTTGATTTCTGCCTCTGCTGTTTCATTGTTGGTGTACAGAAATGCCTTTGATTTCTGGATATTGACTTTGTATCCCGCTGTTTTACCAAATTAATTTATTAGGTCAAGCAGATTTTTGGTGGAGTGTGTAGGATTTTCTATGTACACTAACTATCATGTCATCTGCAAACAGTGACAGTTTTGTTTCCTCCTTTCCAATTTGGATTCCTTTTATTTCTTTTTCTTGTCTGATTGCTGTGGCTAGAACTTCCAGTACTATATTGAATAGAAGTGGCGAAAGTGGACACCCTTGTCTTGTTCCTGTTCTTAGTGGAAAAGATTTTAATTTTTGCCCATTGAGTATAATGTTGGCTATAGGTTTCTCATATATGGCCTTTATTATGTTGAGGGATGCTCCTTCTATTCCCACTTTACTGAGTGTTTTTATCATAAATGGGTGCTGTACCTTATCAAATGCTTTTTCTGCATTTATTGATATGATCATGTGGTTTTTGTCTTTGCTTTTGTTTATGTGATGTATTACATTTACTGATTTGCGAATATGGTACCATCCTTGCATCCCTGGAATGAATCCCACTTGGTCATGGTGTATGATCTTCTTAATGTACTGTTGGATGCGGTTTGCCAGTATCTTGTTGAGGATTTTAGCGTCAATGTTCATCAGCGATATTGGCTTGTAGTTTTCTTTCTTTCTTGTGTCTTTATCTGGTTTTGGAATTAAGATGATGTTGGCCTCATAAAAAGAGTTTGGGAGTCTTCCATCTTTTTGGATTTTTTGAAATAGTCTGTGAAGGATATGTGTTAGTTCTTCCTTAAATGCTTTGTAGAATTCTCCTGTGAAACCATCTGGTCCAGGGCTTTTGTGTGTTGGGAGTTGTTTGATTACTGCTTCAATTTCTTTTGCTGTTATTGGTTTGTTCAGGCTTTCTGCTTCCATTTTATTGAGTTTTGGAAGGTTATATTTTTCTAGAAATTTGTCCATTTCATCTAGGTTTTCAAATTTCTTGGCATACAGCTCTTTGTAGTAATTTGTTACAATCCTTTGTATTTCTGTGGTATCTGTTGTAATCTCTCCTCTTTCATTTCTGATTGTGTTTATTTGGGTTTTCTCTCTTTTTTTCTTGATGAGTCTGCTTAAAGGCTTGTCGATTTTGTTTATCTTTTCAAAGAACCAACTCTTGGATTCATTGATCTTTAGAATTGTGCTTTTAGTCTCTATGTCATTTAATTCTGCTCTGATCTTGGTTATTTCCTTCCTTCTGCTTGCTCTGGGCTGTCTTTGTTGTTGTTCCTCGAGTTCTTGTAGATGTAGGGTTAGGTTGTTTGTTTGAAATGTTTCTAACTTTTTTTAGGTGGGCCTGTATCGCTATGATCTTCCCTCTCAGGACCGCCTTGGCTGTGTCCCATACGTTTTGGGTTGTTGTGAGTTCGTTTTCATTTGTTTCCAAAAACCGTTTGATTTCTTCCCTAATATCATTCTTGACCCATTCATTGTTTAATAGCATGCTGTTTAATCTCCATGAATTTGAGTGTTTTGGGTTTTTTTTCTCCTTGGGGTTGGTTTCTAGTTTCAGTCCCTTGTGATCCGAGAAATTGCTTGGTATGATTTCAATTTTTTTGAAATTGTTGAGGCTTGTTTTGTGTCCTATCATGTGGTCAGTCTTTGAAAATGTTCCATGTACATTTGAAAAAAATGTGTATTTAGCTTCTTTGGGATGGAGGGTTCTGTAAATATCAGTAAAGCCCAGTTCGTCTAGGGTATTGTTCAATGCCACAATATCTTTGTTGATATTTTGTTTGGAAGATCTGTCCATTTTTGATAGAGGGGTGTTAAAATCCCCCACAATAATTGTGTTGCTGTCCATACCTTTCTTGAAGTCCTCTAAGATTTTCCTTATGAATTTGGTGCTCCTATGTTGGGTGCATATACATTTACAATATTTATGTCTTCTTGGTGAATTCTTCCCTTGAGTACTATGAAATGACCTTCTGGGTCTCTCTTTATGGACCTTCCTTCAAAATCTATTTTGTCAGATATGAGTATTGCTACCCTGGCTTTTTTTCCCTGTCCATTTGCTTGGAAAATTTGTTTCCATCCCTTCACTTTCAACCTGTGCAGATCTTTTATCCTGAGGTGGGTCTCTTGTAGACAGCATATGTGTGGGTCATGTTTTCTTATCCAATCAGCTATCCTATGTCTTTTGATTGGAGCGTTTAGTCCATTTACGTTTAAGGTTATTATTGATAGGTACTTATTCATTGCCTTTTATGTACGTGTGATCCTCTCTCACTCTCTCGTTTCCTTTCTTTCCTTAAAGCAGTCCCTTCAGCATCTCTTGCAGAGCTGGTTTAGTGGAGGTGTATTCTTTTAGACTTCTTTTGTCTGAGAAGCTTCTTATTTGGCCTTCTATCTTAATTGAGAGCCTTGCTGGGTAAAGTAGTCGTGGTTGCAGGCCTCTGGTTCTCATTACTTGGATTATTTCTTGCCATTCTCTTCTGGCTTGGAGTGTTTCCATTGAGAAGTCAGCTGTTAGCCTTATTGGGGCCCCCTTTGTATGTTACTTCCTTTTTCTCCCTTGCTGCCTTTAAGATTCTCTCTTTGTCTTGAAATTTTGCCATTTTAATTATGATGTGTCTTGAGGTGGGCCTCTTTGGGTTCCTCTTGATTGGGACTCTCTGTGTTTCCTGTATTTGTGTGACTTTTTGTCTCCTCAAATTAGGGAAGTTTTCCATCATCACTTGTTCAACTAGGTTTTCTATCCCTTGTTCTTCTTCTCCTTCTGGTATCCCTATTATATGGATATTATTACGTTTCATATTGTCTTGCATTTCTCTTAATCCCTCTTCATTTTTTCTGAGTCTTTTTCCTTTTCTTGCTCTTTCTGGGTGTTTTCTTCTATTTTGTCCTCTAGCTTGCTGATCTGATCTTCTGCTTCATCGGTCCTGCTTTTCATTCCTTCTACTGTGTTCTTCAGTTCAGAAATTGTATTCTTCATTTCCTCTTGGCCTTTGTTGAGAGTTTCTATTTCCTTTTTTATGCTGATGTAGTTTTCATTGAGTTCATTGTAGCTTCCCTGTAGTTTCTCGTAGCTCACTGTGAGCTCATTGAGCTTCCTGACAATCACTGCTTTGAATTCAATGTCTGATAGTTGAATTGCCTCTGTTTCATTTAGCATTCTTTTTGAGGCTTCCTCCTTTCCTTTCATTTGGGGATTATTTCTTTGTCTTCCCATTGTTTGTGAGACTCTTCTTGTTCGCCTCAGCTTCTTATTTTGATCTGTTCTGGCTCCCTGGGTTTATGATGTGAACTTCTTTAGTAGAGTAGCAGTGAGTTTCAGTGGTGCTGTTTCCTTGACCCCCCAAGCTCGCTGGTCTTGGGCTGTCGTTTAAGTTGGCTTTGTGTTTGCCTTTGGGTTTTGATTGTTGTTGAGTCTTTCTTTGGTGGTTCCTTCCCGCCAGCTGGTTAAATGTGGGTCACTCTGTCCACCACCTTCTGTATTTTGTTGTGCTGGTGAGGGCAGGTTGTGTTGAAGCTGGTTCTTCTGTGTGTACAAGGTTTAAAGAAATCTTGTTCAGTTGTTTGTATTGGGTACTGTCTCTACTGTTTAGTTGTATTTCCAGATAAGTCCTGGACTGAGGTTTGTGTGGTTACTACTCCCTCCTTCACCTTCTTCTGCTGTTATCTGTTAGTGGTTCCTTTGTTGTTGGGTTTCCTCTTCCAGTGGGTATCCTGGTGTTCACCTCCTCCACCTATTCTTTTTTGTCTTGTTGCAGCACTCCCCTTAGGATCCGTTCTTTGTTCTTTCTGTTCTGCCACAATCCTTGGTCCTCTGTTTTCAGAAATGCTGAAATATGTTGGTTGCTTGCCTTTCTACTCCATAGATCGGTCAGGATTTTCTCCCCTGAGCACAGGAAAGCCAAATCTGCTCCTTCCTACTCCGACGCCATCTTAGATCTGCTAATATTTTCTTGAGAAATTTTGCATTTATATTCATTAGGGATATTGGCTTGTACTTTTCTTTCTTTGTAGTGTCTTTATCTCATTTGAGATTAGGATAATGCTAGCCTCATAAGATGAGCTTGAAAGTCTTTCCTCCACTTGCAATTTTTTTGAGAAGAATAGCTATTAGTTTTTCTTTGAATGTTTGGTAAAATTCACCTGTGAAGCCATCCAGTCCAGGACTTTTCTTTGTTGGGAGTTTTTTGACTACTGCTTCACCTTCACTAATTGTAATCTGTCTATTCAGATTTTCTGATTTTTCCTAATTCAGTTTGAAATGTATGTTTCTAGGAATTTATTAATTTCATCCAAATTGTCCAATTTGTTGGCAAATAGTTGTTTGTAATATTTTCTTACAATCCTTTATATTTCTTTGGTGTCAGTTTTTACTTCTCTTTTATTTCTGATTTTATTTATTTGGGTTCTCTCACTTCTTTTCTTGATGAGTGTGGTTAAACGTTTGTCAATCTTGTTTATCTTTCGAATGAACCAATTTTTGGGTTTCATTAATTTTTTTTGTAATATTTTAGACTCTATTTTGTTGACTTCTGCTCTGATCTTTATTAACTCATTTACATTTAGCCTTTGTTTTTTCAAGGTATTGTAAAGCTATTTTTTTTTATTTGAGTTTTTCTTGTTTCTTGAGAAAGGCTTGTGATGCTATGACTTTCCCTCTTAAGACAGCTTTTGCTCTGCCCCATAAATTTCGGGTTGTTGTGTTCTCATTTTCATTTGTTTCAAGGTATTTTTTATTTCTTCACTGATCTCATTATTAACCCACTCACTGTTTAGTAACATGTTATTTAGCCTCAATATCTTTGTGGTTTTTTTGGTCATTTCTTGTGATTGATTTCTAGTTCTATAGTATTATGGCCAGAGGAAATACTTGAAATAATTTCTATGTCCTTAAATTAATTGAGACTAGTCTATCCTAGAAATTGTTCCATGTGCACTTGAAAGGAATGTATATTCTTTTTATTTTATTTTTTAAAATACTTTTGATTTTTATTGTTGTTCAAGTATAGTTTTCTGCCTTTTCCCCCCACCCCTCCACACCACCCCAGCCTTCCCCACTTCCCTACCCTGTTTCCACCACCCTTGTTATTGTCCATGTGTCGTTTATACTTGTCTCTGTAAACCCTTCACAATTTCCCCCCATTATCCCCTCCCTTCCCCCTTTTGGTTACTCTTAGCTTGTTCCCAATTTCAATATCTCCAGTTATATTTTTCTTGCTTGTTTGTTTTGTTGATTAGGTTCCAGTTAAAGGTGAGATCACATGGTATTTGTCTTTTAGTACCTGGCTTATTTCATTTAGTGTAATGTTTTCCAGTTCCATCCATGCTGTTGCAAAGGGGAAGAACTCCTTCTTTCTTTCTACTGCATAGAATTCCATTGTGTAAAAGTACCATAGTTTTTTGATCCATTCATTTACTGATGGGCACTTAGGTTGCTTCCAGCACTTGGCTATTGTAAATTATGCTACCATGAACATTGGAGTGCCTAGGCTCTTTTGGATGGCTGTTTCAGGGTTCTTAGGATATAATCCTAGCAGTGGAATTTCCAGGTCCAAAGGCAAATCCATTTTTAGTTTTCTGAGGAAATTCCATAATGTTTTCCATAGTGGTTGTACCAGTCTGCAATCCCACAAACAGTGCACTAGTGCTCCCTTTTCTCCACAACACTTGTTGTTTGTTGCTTTGTTTATAATGGCCGTTCTCATCGTTGTGAAGTGGTATCTCATTGTGGTTTTAGTTTGCATCTCTCTGGTAGCTAGCAATACTGATCATCTTTTCATATGTCTCTGGACCCTCTGTAGGTCCTTCTTGGAGAAGAGTCAGTTCAAGTCTTTTGCCCATTTTTTAAATTGGGTTGCTTGTCTTCTTAGAGTAGAGTTGTGTGACTTCTTTATATATTTTGGAGATCAAACCCTTGTCTGAAGGGTTTGGCAAATATGGCAAATATGTTGTATCATTGGCAAATATGTTTTCCCATATAGTTGATTGTCTTTTAATTTTAATGCTGTTTTCTTTAGCTCTGCAGAAGCTTTTTATTTTGATGACATCCCATTCATTTATTGTTTCCCTTACGTCCCTTGCTTTAAGGGGACATATCAATGGGAATATTGCTTCATGAAATATCTGAGATTTTCCTGCCAATGTTTTCCTGTAGGACTTTTATGGTGTCATGGCTTATATTTAAGTCTTTCATCCACCTTGAATTTAGTTTTCTGTATGGTGTAAGTTGGTGATTGAGCTTCGTTTTTTTGCATGTAGCTGTCTAAATCGCCCAAAACACCATTTGTTGAAGAGGCTATTTTTACTCCACTTTATGCTTCTTCTCCCTTAGTCAAATATTAATTAATCATAGAGACTTGGGTTATTTCTAGGCTGTCTATTCTGTTCCATTGACCCATGTGTCTGTTCTTATTCCAGCACCAGGCTGTTTTGATTACAGTGGCCTTGTAGTACTGTTTGATGTCAGGTACTGTGATCCCTCTTACTTTGTTCTTCTTTCTCAAAGTTGTTGCAGCTATTCAGATTTGTTTATAATGCCATATAAATTTTTGAAATATTTGTTGTATACCTGTGAAATATGTCATTGGCACTTTAATAGGGATTGCATTGAATATATACATTGCTTTAGGTAGTGTGGACATTTTGATAATGTTAATTCTTCCAATCCATGAGCATGGTACATGCATCCATTTGTTTGTGTCTTCCTTATTTTTTTCTTCAATGTTGTGTAGTTTTCTGAGTACAGGTCTTTTACCTCCTTAGTTAAGTTTATTCTTAGGTCCTTTATTTTTTGTTACCATATCAAATGGAATTTTTTTCCTGATTTCTGTTTCTGATACTTCACTGTTGGTATACAAAAATGTCTTTGATTTCTTGGTATTGACTTTGTATCCTGTTGTTTTGCCAAATTCATGTATTAGGTCAAGTAGAGTTTTGGTGTAGTCATGGTATTTTCTAAGACAGTATCATGTCATCTGCAAACAATGATAGTTTTTCTCTCTCCTTTCTAATTTGGATGCTTTTTATTTCTCTTTCTTGTCTGATTGCTGTGCCTAAGACTTCCAATACTATGTTGAATAGGAGTGGCAAAAATGGGCATCCTTTTCCTCTTCCTGATCTTAGTGGAAAAGCTCTAAGTTTCTGCCCATTGAGTATGATGTTGTCTGTAGGTCTCTCATATATGGCCTTTATTATGTTGAGGAATGCTTCCTCTATTCCTGCTTTGCTGAGTGCTTTTTTTTAAATCATAAATGGGTGACATACCATATCAAATGCTTTTTCCACATCTATTGATATGATCATGTGATTTTGTCTTTGCTTTAGTTTATGTGATGCATTACGTTTATTGATTTGTGAATATTGTACCATCCTTGCATCCCTGGGATGAATCCCACTTGCTCATGGTGTATGATCTTTTCAATGTATTGCTGGATGCAGCTTGCCAATATTTTGTTGAGGATTTTAGCATCTATGTTCATCAGCAATATTGGCCTGAAGTTTTTTCTTAGTTCTGTCTTTATCTGGTTTTGGGATTAGGATGATGCTGGCTTCATAAAAAGACTTGTGGAATCTTCCATCTTCTTGGATTTTTTAAAATAGTCTGTGAAGGATAAGGGTTAGCTCTTCCTTAAATGCTTTGTAGAATTCTTCTATTAAAGTGTCCAGTCCAGAGCTTTTGTGTGTCAGGAGTTTTTTGATTACTGCTTCAATTTCATCAGCTGTTATTGATCTGTTCAGGCTTTCTTCTTCTTCTTCATTGAGTTTTGGAAGATTACATTTTTCTAGAAATTTGTGCATTTTACCTAGGTTTTAAAATTTCTTGGCATACAATTCTTCATAGTAATTTCTTACAATCCTTTGTATTTGTGTGGTATCAGTTGTAATCTCTCCTCTTTCACTTCTGATTATGATTAATTGGGTCCTCTCTCTTTTTTTCCTGATGAGCCTGCCTAAAGTCTTGTTGATATTGTATGTGTTTTGAAAGAACCACATCCTGGATTCATTGATCCTTAAAATAGTGCTTTTATCCTCTATGCCATTTAATTCTGCTCTGATCTTGGTTATTTCCTTCCTTCTACTCACTCTGGGCTGTCTTTCTTGTTGTTCCTTGAGAATCTTGTAGGTGTGGGGTTAAGTTGTTTATTTGACATATTTTCCCCTTTTTTAGGTAGGTCTGTATTGCTATGAACTTCCATCTCAGGACTGCCTTTGCTGTGTCCCACAAATTTTGGGTTGTTGTGAGTTCATTTTCATTTGTTTGCAGAAACTTTCTGATTTCTTCCCTGACCTCATTCTTGACCCATTCATTGTTTAATAGCATGCTATTCAATCTCCATGATTTTGACTGTTTGGGGTTTTCTTTCCTGGGGGTTGGTTTCTAGTTTCAGTCCCCTGTGGTTGGAGAAAATGTTTGACATGATTTCAATTTTATGAATTTGTTGAGGCTTGTTTTGTTTCTTATCATGTGGTCTATCTTTGAAAATATTTCATGTGCATTTGTAAAGAATGTGTATTTTGCTTCTTTGACATGAAGAATACACTTCTATATATATCAGTTAAGTCCATTTGATCTAGGACATTGTTCAATGACACAATATCTTTGTTGATATTTTGTTTGGAAGATCTATCAATTTTTGACAGTGAGGTGTTGAAATCCCCTACTATAATTGTGTTGCTGTCAATATCTTTCTTGAAGTCCTCCAGGATTTTCATTATGTATGTGGTTGCTCCTATGTTTGGTGCATATATATTTGCAATATTTATGTGTTCTTGGTGGATTCTTCCTTTGGGTATTATGACATGACCTTTTGGGTTTCTTTTTATGGTCCTTTTTTTGAAGTCTCTATTTTCTGATATGAGTATTGCTACCCCAGCTTTGTTTTGTCCTGTCTGTTTGGTTGGAAAATTTGTTTCCAGTCCTGCACATTCAATTTGTGTACGTCTTTTGTCCTGAGGTGCTCTCTTGTAGGCAGCCTATGTGTGGGTCATGCTTTCTTATTTATTGAGCTATTCTATGTCTTTTGATTGGAGCATTTAATCCATTTACATTTAAGGTTATTATTGATAGGTACTTATCTATTGCCATTTTTGTACCTGTGTTCCTCTGTCTCTCTCCCTTTTCATTCTTTTCTTTAAAGCAGTGTCTTTAGCATTTCTTGCAGAGCTGGTTTGATGGAGGTGTATTCTTTTAGACTTCTTTTGTCTGGGAAGCTCCTTATTTGTCCTTGTGTCCTGATTCAGAGCCTTGCTGGGTAAAGTAGCCTTGGTTGCAGGCCTCTGGCTCTCATTACTTGGAATACTGGAGCATTTCCATTGAGAAGTCAGCCTGTTAGCCTCATCAGGGCTCCCTTGTCTGTTACTTCCTCTTTCTCCCTTGCTGTCTTAAGATTCTCTTTTTGTCTTGGAATTTTGCCATTTTAAATATGATGTGTCTTGAAGTGGGCCTCTTCAGGGTCCTCTTCATTGGGACTGTCTGTGTTTTCTGGATTTGTGTGTGTTTTTCTTTCATCAAATTAGGGGAGTTTTCCATTATTACTTTTTCCAATAGATTTTCCATCCCTTGCTCTTCTTCTTCTCTTTCTGGTATCCCTATTGTATAGATTTTATTACGTTTCAGGTTGTCATGCAATCCTCTTAATCCCTCTTCTTTCTTTCTGAGCCTCTTTTCCTTTTGTTGCTCTTTCTGTGTTTTTTTTTTTCCTACCTTGTCCTCCAGCTCACTGATGAGATCTTCTGCTTCCTCGAACCTGCTTTTGATTCCTTCTACTGTGTTCCTCAATTCAGAAATTGTATTCTTCATTTCCTCTTGGCCCTTGTTGATAGTTTCTTTTTTCCTTTTTCATGTTGATGTAGTTTGCAGTGACTTCATTGTTGTTTCCCTGTAGTTTATGGTAATTCTCTGTGAGCTCATTGAGCTTCTGTGTAACCATTGCTTTGAACTCAATATCTGAAAGTTGAGTTGCCTCTATTTTATTTAGCATTCTTTCTGAGGCTTTGTCCTTTTTTTTTTTCATTTGGGGATTGTTTCTTTGTCTTCCCAGTAGTTGTGCTACTATTCTTGTTAGCCTCAGCTTCTTAAATTTACCTGTTCTGACTCTGTGGGCTTAAGGTGTGAACTTCTATGGTAGAATACTTGTGATATGCAGTGGTACCATATTCTTGAACTCCTGAGCTCACTGGTCTTGGGCTGTCATTGTCATTCAAAGTTATTGTTTGTCTTTGAATTTTGATTGCTGTTGGGTCTTTCTTTGGTGGGTCCATCCCACCAGCTGGTAAATTGAGGGTCCCTCTGTCCACCACCTCTTGTATTTTGTTGTGCTGGTGTGGGCAGATTTTATTGAAGCTGGTTCTTCCGTGTGTATTAGGTTTTTGGAATTCTCTCTTGCTCTTGTTAAGCTGTTTGTTCTAGGTAATTTCTCCAGTATTTAGTTGTATTTCCAGGTAGGTCCTGGATTGAAGTTAGTGTGGCTTCCATTCCCTCCTTCACTTTCTTCTGTTGTTATCTGTTGGTGGTTCCTTTGTTGGTGGGTTTCCTCCTCCAGCAGGTATCCTGGTGTTCACAGCTTCCATCTAGTCTTTTTTGCATCATGGGGGATGAAGGCAAAATGGTTTAAGACAGCAAGAGTGTGTTCTATGATATTTATAGTATCAGCCAGTAGAGAAGAGATAGGGGATCCTTGGTCTATGTATAGTGTTAACTATGATCTTCCACCCAACTAGCAACTTTTTAGAAAGGGTGGAGAGAAGATAAGACTCTTGTTGGGGAAGGAAGGATTGTGAGTTGGATCTAGAAACCAGTGAGCTTGTGGGAGGTCAGATTCCGGGTAAGGTGAGAATAAAAGATAGAAAATAGGTGTAGTGTGTGAGAGAATAGAATTAACCATAACCATAATAGAGTTCAAGAAACCATGAAGTGGGCTAAGATCTGGGAGGGGTGCTGTGTAGTATTTACAATTGTATGGAACAGCTATTATTTACAATAATAATGGAGCAACAATCATATGACAGAATTTATGTGATCTGGATAACAAGAATAGGGAGTATAGGACCTTGAGTAGTGTGCTAATGGAACACAAGTGAAGTGAAAGACATTAAATTAATAATACACTATGTAAGAGAGAACGAGGGAAACCAGTCAAACAATACAATTTAACCAGCCAAGTAAAGAAGACTAAACAGAAAGATGAGGAATACAAAAATACTAATAAAATAAAAGATGTAAGAATAATGCAAAAAATAATAATACAAATATGCAATAACTTGCAGATTCTCTGTAGTAGCAAAGTGAAATTCGTGTCACTCTCTCAGCTATTGGGATGATCCCTCTTTGGGTCCAACTCTGGTCTTTTCACAATTCCAGGTTTTTTTGTCTAACTCGTGGGAATTTAAAAAAAAAACAAAGAAGGAAGAAGAGATGAAATGGGAAAGAAAGAAGGAATAAAACAAGAAAGAAGGAAAAGGAGCAAAAAGGAGATGGAAGATAAAAAAATAATAAAAATTTTAAAAAAGGAATTACTTAAAAAAAAAAAAAAAGCCTCTTGTTGTCTTGAAACTGGCCAAACCAGTTTTGCTGGTCTTCCTGGCTGCAACAGGCTGAAGGGTGATTAGTTTTGCTTTTCTCCCTTCCTGATTCACACTCAGTCATTCTCCACCCCAGTTCTCCAGCAGCCTCTGGTCCCTCAGTTTGCACAGGTTCAGGCATGCTCTCTCCCAGGGGCTACAAGTGTGGTGCTTCTCCCTAGGGCTATAGGTGTGGGCACCAGACCTTCCTCAGAGCACACTCTCCCAGGGATTAAGGGTGTGGGCTTGGGGGCCTCTCCCTGGGGCTTTGGTTGTGGACTTGTGGCCTTCTGCAGAGTGCACTTTCCCAGGGTTGCGGGCATGTGTGCTTGGCAAGGCCACCTCCAGTCCCTCGGGTTTGGGTGCACACTCTTCCCAGGAATACGGAAGTGTGTGCAGTGACTTCCATGCCACCTTCTGAGTGCTGCATGACTGGGTGAGGTGTAGGCAGGAGTAGCTGCTGTAGGAGAGTTCCCCGAACAGCCACAGAATGTCTCTTTTCTAACTTTTCCTTTTTGAGAAATTCCTCCTGCTCAAGCCTGCCTCTCTATACAGAGGCCTGGCCTCTCACAAAGAACAATTCTCCAACAAGACCAGGAACTATCCAGGTCAGGGCTGACTCTCCCCAACCTGTATCCACAGACACTCTGGGTGTTCACATTCCCTGTGTTTGCCACTTAGCCCTTACTCTCCTCTCTGTGACTTCAAGCAACCAGGCCTCTCTGGTGCTGCTCAATCCTTGTTTGGCAGGGGAGGGAGCTGGTGACCCAGCTCTCTCTCAAGAACCCTGTGGCAGTCCTGGTGGATCACCAAGCCTGGGGTTGCAGCTGCCTGTTCCCTGTGCTGGTCCCAGGGAACTTACTGTCCTGAAGCACTCTCCTTACCATCTGGTTTCTCAATATCCTCTGCAATTTTTGATCTCCTATCTTCATACATGCTGGGGTACTGTTGGCTGATTGTTCTGTCCCTCAGTAGATCAGGTAGGTTTTTCTCCTGTGTGTATGGGGAAGTGGAATCTGCTCCCTCTTACCGTGTTGCCATCTGAAGTCTCCCTCTGTGGTTTTTGCATTTGCATGGTTTTCCATGGTCTAGGTTAAGGAAGTTTTCTATCATTATTTTTACTTTTTATATTCTCAGATCAGTTTTTGATTTTTAAAAAATACTTTTCATTTTTATTGTTGTTCAAGTACAGTTTGAGACTTTCCCCCCAACCTTTACCACTTCCCCAGCCTTCCCGACCTCTTACCCTGTTTCCAACCTTTTCGTTATTGTCCATGTGTCTTATATACTTGTTCCTGTAAACCGTTCACCATTTTCCCCCATTATCCCATCCCCTCTCATTCCTAGTTACTGTCAGCTTGTTCCCAATTTCAATGACTTTGGTTATATTTTGTTTGTTTGTTTTGCTGATTAGGCTCCAGTTAAAGATGACATCATATGGTATAGGTCCTTTACCATCTGGCTTATTTCACTTAGCATAATGCTCCCCAGTTCCATCCATGCTGTTGCAAAGGGGAAGAGCTCCTTCTTTCTTTCTACTGCATAGAATTTCATTGTGTGAATGTACCACAGTTTTTTGATCCATTAATTTACTGATGGGCACTTAGGTTGCTCCTAGCACTTGGCTCTTGTAAATTGTGCTGCTATGAACATTGGAGTGCATAGATTCTTTTGGATTGGTGTTTCAGGGTTGTTAGGATATAATTCTAGAAGTGTAGTTGTTGGGTTGAAAGGCAGTTCCATTTTTAATTTCCAGAGGAAAGCCATAAAGTTTTATGTAGTGGTTGAACCAGTCTGAAACCCCACCAACTGTGCATTAGGGTTCCCTTATCTCCAAAACCTCTCCAACAGTTGTTGTTTGTTGATTTGTTTATGATGGCCATTCTGACCACTGTGAAGTGGTATCTCATTGTGATTTTAATTTGCATCTCTCTGATAGCTAGTGATACTGAGCACCTTTTCATGTGTCTCTGGACCCGCTGTATGTCCTCCTTGGAGAAGTGTATGTTCAAGTCTTTTGCCCATTTTTTTTTTTAATTGGGTTGTTTTAATCTTAGAGTGGAGTTGTGTGAGTTCTTTATATATTTTGGGGATCATACCCTTGCCAGAGGTATTATTGGCAAATATATTTTTTTTTATATGGGTGGCTCCCTTTTGATTTTAATGCTGTTTTCTTTAGCCATGCAGAAGCTTTTTATTTCGATGAAATCCCATCTGGCTTATTTCACTTAGTGAAAGAATAAACAAGTGTGTTTATTCTTTTCCTTCATGTCCCTGGCTCTGGGGGACATTTTGGTGAAACTATTGCTGCTTGGAATATCTGAGATTTTCCTGCCTATGTTCTCCTCAAAGAGTTTAATGGTGTCAAGACTTATATTTAATTCTTCATCCACCTTGAACTTATTTTTGTGTATGGTGTAGGATGGTAATCAAGTTTAATTTTTTTTTTCAATGTAGCTACCCAGATCTCCCAACACCCTTTGTTGAAGAGACTATTTTGGCTCTATTTTATGCTGCTGTCCCCTTTGTCGAATATTAATTGGCCGTAGAGGCTTGGGTTTACTCCTGGGCTCTCTGTTCTGCCCCATTGGTCCATGCGCCTGTTTTTAGGCCAGTATCAGGCTGTTTTGATTACAGTGGCCTTGTAATACAGTTTAATATCAGGTATTGCGATCCCTCCTGCTTTGTTCTTCTTTCTCAAAATTGCTGCACCTATCTGGGGTTCTTTATGGTTCCATATAAATTTTAGGAGTGTTTGCTTTATATGTGTCAAATATGCCAGTAGTACTTTAATAGGTATTGCATTGAATCTGTAAAATGCTTTGTGTAATATGGACATTTTGATGATCTTAATTCCTCCAACCCATGAACACAGTATATGTTTCCATTTGTTTGGGTATTCCTTAATTTCTTTTTTCAGTGTTGTGTAGTTTTCTGAGTATATGTCTTTTACCTCCTTGATTAGGTTTATTCCTAGGTATTTTATTTTTCTTGCTGCTATATCAAATGGAATTTTTCCCTGATTTCTGCTTCTGTTGTTTTATTTATTGTTTGTATAAAAAATGCCTTTGACTTCTGAATATTGACTTCGTATCATGCTGTTTTGCCAAATTCATTTATTAGGTCAAGCAGTTTTTCAGTGGAGTCAATAGGTTTTTCTGTGTACACTATCATGTCATCTGGAAACAATGACAGTTTGGTTTCCTTTTTCCCAATTTGGATGCCTATTACTTGCTTTTCTTGTCTGATTAGTGTGGCCAGGACTTCCAAAACTATGTTCAATAGGAGTGGTGAAAGTGGACAACCTTGTCTTGGTCGGGATCTTAGTGGGAAAGCTCTAACTTTTTGTCCATTGAGTATGATGTTGTCTGTAGGTCTTTCATATATGGCCTTTATTATGTTGAGGAATGCTCCCTCTATTCGCAGCACTTTGCTGAGTGTTTTTTTATCATAAATGGGTGCTGTATCTGACCACATCTATTGATATGATCATGTGATTTTGTCTTTGCTTTAGTTTATGTGATGCATTACGTTTATCGATTTGTGAATATTGTACCATCCTTGCATCCCTGGGATGAATCCCACTTGCTCATGGTGTATGATCTTTTCAATGTATTGCTGGATGCGCTTGCTGGTATTTTGTTGAGGATTTTAGCATCATCTATGTTCAGCAGCGATATTGGCCTGAAGTTTTTTTCTTTGTTGTGTCTTTATCTGGTTTGGGGATTAGGATGATGCTAGCTTCATAAAAGGAGTTTGGGAGTCTTCCCAAACTCTTGGATTCCCATTCATGGATTTTTTGGAATGGTCTGTGAAGGATAAGGGTTAGCTCTTCCTTAAATGCTTCGTAGAATTCTCCTGTGAAACCGTGCCCTTCAGGGCTTTTGTGTGTTGGGAGTTTTAGATTACTGCTTCAATTTCATCAGCTGTTATTGGTCTGTCCAGGCTTTCTGCTTCTCCATAGAGTTTTGGAAGATTATATTTTTCTTCAAATTTGTCCATTTCACTTAGGTTTTCACATTTCTTGGCATGTAGTTCTTTATAGTAACTTCTTACAGTCCTTTGTATTTCTGTGGTATCAGTTGTAATCTCCCCTCTCTCTTCTGATTGTGTTTATTTGGGCCCTGCCTCTTTTTTCCTTGATGAGCCTGCCTAAGGGCTTCTTGATTTTGTTTATCTTTTCATAGAACCAGCTCCTGGATTCATTGATCTTTGGATTGTTGTTTTAGTCCCTATGTCATTTAATTCTGCTCTGATCTTGGATATTTCCTTCCTTCTACTTGCTCTGGGCTGTTTTTGTTGTTGTTATATTTGAGTTCCTGTAGATGTAGGGTTAAGTCGTTTATTTGAAATGTTTCTATCTTTTTTTAGGTAGGCCTGTATCGGTATGAACTTCCCTGTCAGGACTGCCTTTGCTGTGTCCCATAAGATGTGGATTGTTGTGAGTTCATTTTCATTTGTTTGCAGACATATTTTAATTTCCTCCTTGATCTCCTTCTTGACCTATTTACTGTTTAATAGCATGCTATTCAATTCCCATGAGTTTGAGTGTTTTTGAGTTTTTTTCCTTGAGGGTGGTTTCTAGTTTCAAACCCCTGTGGTCCTAGAAAATGCTTGATATGATTTCAATTTTCTTGAATTTCTTGAGGCTTGTTTTGTTTCCTATCATGTGGTCTATCTTTGAAAATGTTCCATGTGCATTTGTAAAGAATATGTATTTTGCTTCTTTGAGATGAAAGGCTCCATGTGTATCAGTTAAATTCATTTCATCTAGGGCATTGTTCAATGCCTCAATATCTTTGTTGATATTTTGTTGGGAAGATCTATTCATTTTTGACAGTGGGGTGTTCAAATCCCCTACTATAATTGTGTTGCAGTCAATACCTTCCTTGAGGTCCTCCAACATTTTCTTTATGTATTTGGGCGTCCCTCTGTTGGGTGCATATATATTTCCAGTGTTTTTGTCTTCTTCATGGATTTTTCCCTTGAGTATTATGACATGACCTTCTGGGTCTCTTTTTATGGTCCTTTTTTAAAAGTCTACTTTTTCTGATATGAGTATTGCTACCCCGGCTTTGTTTTTTCCTGTCTGTTTGCTTGAAAAATTTGTTTCTAGCCCCTCACTTTCCGTCTGTGTAGGTCTTTTGTCCTGATGTGCATCTCTTGTAGGCAGTATAGGTATGCGTCATGCTTTCTTATCCATTCAGCTATTCTATGCCTTTTGATTGGAGCATTTAATCCATTTACATTTAAGGTTATCATTGATAGGTACTTATCCATTGCCGTGTTGTTTTTTTTTTTGTACCTGTGTTTCTCTCTCTCTCTCATCTTTTCCTGCCTTTTCTTGAAGCAGTCCCTTTAGAAACTCTTGCAGAGCTGGTTTGATGGAGGTATATTCTTTTAGACTTCTTTTGTCTGGGAAGCTCCTTATTTGGCCTTCTGTCCTGATTGAGAGCTTTGCTGGGTGAAGAAGCCTTGGTTGCACGCCCCTGGTTCTCATTACTTGGAATATTTCTTGACATTCTCTTCTGGCTTAGAGCATTTCCATTGAGAAGTCAGCCGTTAGCCTCATCAGGGCTCCCTTCTCTGTTACTTCCTCTTTCCCTCTTGCTGCCTTAAGATTCTCTCTTTGTCTTGGAATTTTGCCATTTTAATTGTGATGTGTCTTGAGGTGGGCCTCTTTGAGTTACCCTCGATTGGGACTCTCTGTGTTTCCTGGATTTGTGTGACTTTTTCTCTCTTCAAATTAGGGAAGTTTTCTGTCATTACTTTTTCAAACAGATTTTCTATCTCTTGCTCTTCTTCTTCTCCTTCTGGTATCCCTATTATACGGATATTGTTACATTTCATGTCGTCTTGCAGCTCCCCTACCACCTGTTTGTTCTTTCTGAGTCTCTTTTCCTTTTCTTGGTCTGTCTGGTAGTTTTATTCTATTTTGTCCTCCAGCTCGCTGATTCCATCCTCACCTTCAACCAGCTTGATTGTAATTCCTTCTAATTTTTTTTTTTTAATTTCTGAGACTTTGTTGTTCATATCTTCCTGGGTTTTGTTTGTAGTTTCTCTTTCCTTCTTTATGCTGATGTAGTTCTCAGTCAGTTTCTTGTAGTTGTCTGCGAGTTCCTTGAGCATCTTTATAACCATTATTTTGAATTCTATATCTGTAGCTTGATTACCTCATTTCATTTAGCTCTTTGAATGGGGAGTCTCCCATTTTTTTTTTATTGCTTGTTCTTTTCTTTGCTTCCCCATTTTAGGTGACTCTTTTTGTTTGTTTCTGTGCTTCCTGATGTTTCACTTTGCTAGCTGTCTTTGTAGAGTGAACATCTATGGTATGAATTCTATGAGGTTCAGTGGTGTGGTCTCTTTGACTTCCTTGACTGGACGCTCTAGGTTTGCCCTTTCTTCTGTTTGTGTGGGCTCTCTTGTTGTACTTGGTATTTTACCTTTTGGTGGTTCCTTTGTTGGTGGTTTTTCTCCTCCAGCAGGTATACTGATGTTCACAGCTCCCACCTCTTCTTTTGTGTGATCAGTGGCAGGGGGTAGGCAAAATGGATTAAGACAGAGGAAGAGTATCTTACGGGATTTAAAGTATCAGCAAGCAGAGAAGAGATAGGAGATTCTTTGGGTAAGTATAGTGTTAACTGTGATATTTCACCCACCTAGCCACTTTTTATAAAAGGTGAAAGAGAGATAGATTCTTATTAGAGGGGAGGAGGATTGTGAGCTGAATCCAGAAAACAGAGCGCTTGTGCAAGTTTAGATGATGAGATATAGTGAGAGAAAAGGATAGAAAGTAGGCATACTGTGAGACAGAATACAGTTAACCACAACAATAACAATGCTCAGGAATAAGGTGAAGTGTGCTAAGATCAAGGAAGGTTGCTGTGTAGTATGTACAATTGTATGGAACAACAATTATTTACAATAGTGCTGGAACAACAATAATATGACAAGAAATATATGATTTGGATAACGAGAAAACAAAGTGCCCAATCAAGAGTTGGGTGTTATTGGAATATGGGTGATGTGAAAGAAGGAAAACTAAAATACCATAAAGAGAGTATAAGGAAAACCAGTCAAAAGATGCGATTAAACAGAGAAATAAAATGAGGAAAACTAAACATAAGGAAGAGAAATAAAAAAATACTAATAAAGTAAAGGTGGTAAAATAATAAAAAGATAATGATACACATAAACAATAAAATGGCAGCTCTATGGGATAGCAAAATGACATTTGTCTCAGTTTCTCAGTTTTGTGGGTTAGCCTTGTGCTCCCCCTTTGGATCTGCCTCTGGACTCTTTGTAGCTCCACATCTTATTGTTTCACTTGGGGTTAGGGAAAAAAAGGAAAAAAAAAAAAAGAGGGAGAGGATCCAAAAAGAAAAAGATAAAAGTATAAGCCTCCTGCTGACTTTAAACCTGTTCAGCAAGTTCTGCTGCTCTTCCTAGATGCCATAGGAAGAGAAGGACTGGGCTTCGCTTTTCTCCCTTCCTATGGTTTTGAGAGGATGGGGATCATGTCTGGGTCTCAATATTCAACATTGCCCAGCCCAGGGCCTCCAGGCAAGGCCCTCCAGCCCAGGCTCAAATCAGCCACTGGGCTGCTTACAGCATGAGTGAATCTCAGGCGCAGAACCTGAGGCAAGCTGCACACGTGGTTCTACTCAGCCATTCAGTCCCTGGGGGGACTGCAGCCCCCTTGGGCATGCAGTTCCACTTAGCTGCTCAGTCCCTGGTCATGGGCAGCTCAAATCTCCCTCGGGGTGAGTCAGGCACTGCTGGAGAGTTCCTTACAAAGCAGTTGCCAACCATTCTTAACAAGCACATGGCTTTTCACACAGCCCAACTTTCCAACCAGTCCGGCAACTATGCGAGTCAGGGTCCAACACTGACCCAACTCCTCCCTTCTCCAGGTGTTCCCTGGCAACTCAATTTCTCTGGTGCTGGCACCCACAGTCGTAGCAGATGTGTACTGCCTTTGTGTGTCTCCCACTTGGTCTCTATGTCCCCTAGCGACTTCCAGCATCCAGGTCTCTCCTGGTGCCAGGCTTCCCTCCCTGCTCTGGTAGGGGAGGGAGCCAGTGCTCTAACTCTCCTCCCCACATCCTGCAGCAGGCACCGGGGCCCAGAACCCAGGGTCACAACAGCCTTGGTCCCCACGCAGATCCCTGGGACCTTACCATCCCAGCACAATCTCCTCACCATCTGTTTTTCAATGTCCTCTGCCTCCAAACTTTATATAAGCTGGGATTCTGTTGGCTGTTCACTCTGTTCCTCGGAAGATTGGCTAGGTGTTCCAGCTGTGCACAGGGAGAACTGGGTTCCACTCCCACCTACCTCACCGCCATCTTCAGCAAGAAACTTTTATGCCTCCTAGCTGGAGAAACTGGAATCCTAGTGCACTGCTGATGGAAATGTACAATGGTGCAGTCACTGTAGAAAACAGTATCACCATGTTTTGAACTCTCCATCAGATAGGTCAGCTATTGCCTCATCGCATAGCTCTCTTTCTGGAGTTTTGCTCCCTTCTTTCATTTGGGCCCTATTTCTTTTTCTCAGTGCACCTGTTAATTTGGAAGGGGATGGGGCCTTAGGTATTCACCAGGTTAGGGCAACCCTCTCTGCTGCGTTGTGGTGCAGTCTGTGTGGGAGGGGTCAGAGAGGGAACAATTCAGGTCGCTTGCTTGGCTCTAGCCCTGCTTTCCAATGAACTCTCATTCGAGACTGGGAGTTTCTCCCACCGCGGCAACCCCAACCATAGTCCACAGTCAGCTCTGAGTCTCGGTTACCCCTTCAGTCAGCCCCACCCAAGTGTCTGCCGCCTTGCTGTGGATTCTCTCCCTCCACCCATCTTACCGGTCTGGTTGGTCTGGTTGACTGTTTCTTTAATTCCCTGGTTGTTGGAGTACCACACAGTTTGAGTTTCTGACACTTTTGGTTGTTTATTGATTATAGATTGGTTGTTTGCCTCCTTTAGGTTGTGAGAGGAAGTGAAGGGTTTCTGCCTATTCCTCCACCTTGGCTGGAGCTCCCTGTGTCAAATATTAATTAGCCATAGAGACTTGGTTTATTTCTGGGCTCTCTATTCTGTTAAATTGATCTATGTGTCCATTCTTATCCTAGTACCAGACTGTTTTGATTACAGTGTTCTTGTAATATACTTTGATGTCAGGTATGGTGATCCCTCCTACTTTGTCCTTCTTTCTCAAAATTGCTGCAGCTATTCAGGGCCATTTATGGTTCCATATAAATTTTTGAAATGTTTGTTCTATATCTGTGAAATATGTCATTGGTATTTTAAAAGGGATTGTGTTGAATGTATAAATTGCTTTGGGTAGTATGGACATTTTGATGATGTTAATTTTTCCAATCCATGAGCATGGTATATGCTTCCTTTAATTTGTGTCTTACTTAACTTCTTTCTTCAGAATTGTGTAGTTTCCTGAGTCCAGGTCTCTTACCTCCTTGGTTGGATTTATTCCTAGGTACTTTATTTTTCTTGTTGCTATAGCAAATGGATTCCCCACCTGATTTTTCTTTCTGATATTTAATTGTTGGTGTACAAAAATGCCTTGAGTTTCTGTATATTGATTTAAATGCATCATGCTGCTTTGCCAAATTCACTTATTAGGTTGTGTGGATTTTTTGGTGCACTCTATAGGGTTTTCTTTTTTAAAAATCATTTTTAATTAATATTTGAATACAGTTTTCTCCATTTTCCCACTACTGCTTTCCCCCATTCCACCCATCCCACCCCCACCCTCAATCCTAACCCCCTTTGGCTTTGTCCATGGGTCCTTTATACACGTTCTTTGATGACACTTTCTCTTCTTTCCCCTGTTATTTTGCTCCCCCTCCCTCTCTAGGGTTTTCTATGTATACTATCATGTCATCTGCAAACAACGACAGTTTTGCTTCCTCCTTTCCAATTTAGATGCCTTTTATTTCTTCTTCTTGTGTGATCACTGTGGCTAGGACTTCCAATACTATGTAGAATAGAAGTGGTGAGAATGGACATCCTTGTCTTCTTCTTCATCTGAGTGGGAAAGCTTTTGGCTTTTGCCCATTGGGTATGATGTTGGCTGTAGGTTTTTCATATATGGCCTTTATTATGTTGAGGTACACTCCCTCTACTCCTGCTTTAATCATAAATAGGCGCTGTACCTCATCAAATGCTTTTTCTGCATCTATTGATATGATCATGTGATTTTTTTCTTTTCTTTTGTTTATGTGATGTATTGTGTTTATTGATTTGTGAATATTGTACCATCCTTGCATCCCTGGGATGACTCTCACTTGATGACGGTGTATGATCTTTTTAATTTTTTGCTGGATACAGTTTGCCAATATTTTGTTGAGATTTTAGCACATATGTTCCTCAGCAGTATTGGCCTGTGGTTTCTTTCTTTGTTGGGTCTTTGGTTTGGGCATTAGGATGACGCTGGCCCATAAAAAGAGTTTTGGAGTCTTTCCTCTTCTTGGACTTGTTGGCATAGTTTGAGCATGACAGACGTTAGCTCTTCTTTGTATGTTTTGTAAAATTCTCCTGTGAAACCTTGCAGTCCAGGGCTTTTGTGTGACAGGAGTTGTTTGATTTCTGCTTTGGTTTCACCAGCTGTTATCAGTCTGTTCAGGGTTTCTGTTTCTTTCTTCTTGATTTAGGGTTGGAAGACTCTATTTTTCTAGAAATTTGTCCATTTCACCTAGGTTTTCAAATTTCTTGGCAAATAGTTGTTCATAGTAATTTCTTACAATCCCTTGTATCCTTTCTGTGGTATCTCTTGTAATTTCTCCTCTTTCATGTCTGATTTTACTTATTTGGGTACTCTCCCTTTATTTTCTTGATGAATCCAGTTGTAGGCTTGTTGATTTTGTTTATCTCTTCAAAGAATCAGCTCCTGGATTTATTGATCCTCTGAATTGTTCTTTTAGTCTTGATGTCATTTAATTCTTCTCTGATCTTGATTATTTCCTTCCTTCTACTGGCTCTGGGCTTTCTTTGTTGTTGCTCCTCTGTTCATGCAGGTGTAGGGTTAGCTTGTTTGTTTGAAATGTTTCTATCTTTTTTAGGTAGGTCTGTATCACTATGAACTTCCCTCTCAGGACTGCCTTCACTGTGTCCCACAGGTTTTGGACCATTGTGTGTTCATTTTCATTTGTTTCCAGAAACATTTTGATTTCTTCCTTGATCTCATTATTAACCCATTCATTGTTTAATAGCACGCTATTCAGTCTCCATGAATTTAATGTTTTTGAGTTTTTTCCTTGAGGTTGGTTTCTGAGAAAGTACTTCAATGATTTCAGTCTTTTTGAATTTGTTGAGGCTTGCTTTGTGTCCCAGCATGTGGTTCATCTTTCAAAATGTTCCGTGTGTGTTTGAAATGAATGTGTATTTTGCTTCTTTGGAATGAAAGGTCATATGACAGACGTTATTCAGAACCCCAATGTCCTTGTTGATATATTTTGTTTGTAAGACCTATCCATTGTTGACAGTGAGGTGTTAAAATCCCCAACTATAATTGTGTTGCTCGCTATATCTTTCTTGAAGTCCTCAAAGATTTTCTTATATATTTGGGTGCTCCTATGTTGGGTGCATATATGTTTACAATGTTTATGTCTTCTTGATGGATTCTTCCCTTGAGTATTATGAAGTGTCTTTCTGTGTCCCTTTTTATGATCTTTCTTGTGAAGTCTACTTCGTTTGATGTAAGTATTACTATCCTGGCTATATTTCCTATCTGTTTGCTTAGAATATTTTTTTCCAACCATTCACTTTCAGTGTGTGTAAGTCTTTTGTTCTGAGGTGCGTCTCTTATAGGCAGCATATGCATGGGTCATGATTTCTTATCCATTTGGCCACCCTATGTGTTTTGATTGGAGCATTTATCTATTTACATTTGAGGTTATTATTGATAGGTAGTTGTCCATTGCCATTTTACTCCCTTTGTACCTTTGTTCTTCTCTCTCTCACTCTTTCTCTTCTTAAAGCAGTCCCTTTAGCATATATTGCAATGCTGGTTTGGTGGAGGTGTATTCTCTTTCTTATTGTTGTTCAAGTACAGTTTTCTGCCTTCCCCCCAGCCCTCCCCATGTCCTTCCCCTGTCTCCATCCCCCTTGTTATGGTCCATGTGTCCTTTATGATTGTTCTTTTGGCCCTCTTTTGTCCAGGAAGCTCCTTATCTCACCTTCCATTTTAATTGAGAGCCTTCCTGGATAGAATACTCTTGATTGCAAGCCTTTGCTTTTCATTACCTGGAGTATTTCTTGTCATTCCCTTCTTCCTTGTAATGTTTCTGTTGAGAGGTCACCTGGCTTGTACTGTTTCTGCTGAGAGGAATCCTTGTCAGGGTTCCCTTGTATGCTACTTCCCATTTCTCCCTTGATGCCTTTGAGATTCTCTTTTTGTCTTGGAATTTTGCCATTTTAAATATGATGTGTCTTGAAGTGGGCCTCTTTGGGTTCCTCTTGATTGGGACTCTCTGTGTTTCCTGGATTTGTGTGACTTTTTCTTTCACCAAATTAGGGAAATGTTCCATCATGACTTTTCAAACAGGTTTTCTATCCCTTGCTCCTCCTCCTCCCCTTCCTTCCTTCCTTCCTTCCTTCCTTCCTTCCTTCCTCCTCTTCTTCTTTTCCGGCTCCCCCTGCTCTCCCGTTCCCCTCCCTTCCCTCTCCCCCTCCCTTCCCCTTCCGTCTCCCGCTCCCCTCCCCTTCCCCCTCCTCCTCCTCCTTCTTCTTCTCCTTCTCCTCCTCCTCCTCCTCTTCCTCCTCCTCCTCCTTCTTCTTCTTTCCCTATTATATGGATGTTATTAGGTTCATGTTGTCCTGCAGTTCCCTAACACTTCTTCATTCTTTCTGAGTCTTTTTTTTCCCTTTTCTTGCTCTTTCTGGGTGTTTCTTTCTACCTTGTACCCCAGCTCACTGATTGGGTCCTCTGATTCATCTAACTTGCTTTTGATTCCTTCTACTGTGTTCTTCAATTCAGAAATTGTATTTTTAATTTCCTCTTGACCCTTGTTGATTGTTTCTATGTCCTTTTTTATGCTGATATAGTTTCTAGTAAGTTCGTTATAGTGTCCCTGTAGTTTTTGGTAATTCTCAGTGAGCTCATTGAGCTTCCTAATAACCATTGTTTTGAACTCAATGTCTGATAGTCGACTTGCCTCTATTTCCTTTAGCATTCTTTCTTAGGGTTCCTCCTTTCATTTCAGTTGGGGGTTGTTTCTTTGTCTTCCCATTATTTGTGAGACTCTTCTTGTTTGCTTCTGCTTCCTAAGTTTATCTGTTTGACTTCCTGACTTTGTGGTATGAACTTCTTTGGTAGGAGGCCTGTGAGATTGACAGGTGCAGTCTCCTTCATCACCTGAACTTGATGATCTTGGGATGCCCTTTATGATACTTACGCTGGTCCTCTTGATGTAATTGGGTTTTGATTGTTGTTGGGTCTTTCTTTGGTGGGTCCTTCCCTCCAGCTGGTTGACTGAGGGTCACTCCGCCCACCATGTCTTGTGTGTTGTTGTGTAGGTGCTGCCAGAAGAAAACCTCAAAGTCCAGGAAAGAAACCCACACCCACAAAAATATCTCCCCCTCCAATCTCACCATCAACAGTAAATGAACCAGTATCAATAAGGGTGTGAAGAGATTAAGACTATTATAGAAGAAAGAGCAGATGTGAGATGACCTACTAAAAGAAAAATGATTTTGAGAGGTGGAGGTAGGATCACTCATAGGAGTTGGGAATGGTAGCAATGGCAAGAGAAGTCATAAATTTGTATGCCATGAATAAATAAGGGAATGCAGAATGTGGAACAGAGTATGAGTAAGGAAAGCATATAGTATTAGGTTTAAACAGAAATTTAAATAATATAAAATAAAATAATGTGAGGGAAAGAAAACCTAGGAAAATTAGTAAGTAGTTAATTAACATACAGGAGCCAAACTGGAGAGAAAGATCCACCACAGTACTATCAACAACCAATGAGCTAATATTAATATAGGTTGTGTAGGAATAAGAGAGGAGAAGGAAACAAAGAAAAGCTTAAGAGATGTTTAGCAGAATGGGAAGTGACTTTTAAATGATAGACAGAAAGGGAACACTTAGAGTGGGGAATAAAAACCAGGCTAAGAGGGAAAAATAAAATTTGGGATGTAAGGAAAAAGAAAAATGAAAAAAGAATAAAGAAAAATTTAAGTACAGGATGAAAGAGAAATAGAAGAAAAAAAAAAAAAAAAAAAACAAAACAAAAAAGAGGCTAAGACAGGACAAAATTAGAAATTTGAGACATTTGATATAAGCCAGGAGGTTAAAGACAAATACCATATGATCTCACCTATAAGTGGAAACTAATCAACAAAGCAAACAAGCAAGCAAAATATAAGCAGAGACAGTGAAATAAAGAACAAACTGACTTTAAGCAGAGGGGAGGTGGGAGGTGATAATGCAGGGAGAAGGGGGAAGGATTTTCAGGAACATCTATAAAGGACACATGGACAAAACCAAAGGCGGGTAGGATCAAGTGTGCGGAGTGGGGATGGCTGGGGTGGGTGGGGAGAGTGGTGGTGGGGAAATGGAGACAACTGTACTTGAACAACAATAAAAAATAAAAAACAGTAAAAAGTTCAAGATAAAAATAGTAGGAGAAGGGGCCAGTAAAATTTGATATTTGAAATACAAAATTAGTGCAGATCTAGAGATAAAATTGAAAAACATGCAACAACAACTACCCTACCCACAACCAACTAACAAAGACTGCTAAAGGTAGAGAGAGAATGCAGTTATTTTAAGAGCAGTGGAACAGGATGTGAGATGACCATTTACAAGAAAATTGGTTTTGTGTGTCTTGATGGGGAAAAAATAGTAAGAGTATGGAATGGAAACAAGTTGCAGCAAGAGGGAAAACAAAATTTAAAATGAAAATAGTGAGAGGAAAGAAGCAGGAAAATGGGTTAAGAGAAGTGAAGGGCAAAATATGTGAATTGAAATAAACTACAGTATAAAATATAGGACTAATATGCACAGACTTGCTGGACAAGCAATGGATGTTTAAAAGCTACTCAGGTAAGGAAGCATTGCAAGTCATGGGGAAGACCACAGTGGATTTTGTCTCAGTAGCCTCTAGTGTTTACCACTGTTTTTTCTTTCTGGATCTGCCTCTGGTCATGTCAGATGTTGACCCCATCTGACATTAGGCAGCCAGTTTGAGACTTCCAGGGATCTACTGTCTGTGGCTGTCTCCTTCAGTTGTTAATCTAGTCACTCTGCACTCAGCATTCAGGTTTCAGCACTGTCCGACAGGGCGAAATCCCACCTGGTGTCAGGACTATTGTTTCCCCTCAGGATGCTGCTGCTTGGAGGAGAATAGTCTGCCTGAGCAGGGTGGCTGCTGTCGTATGTGGGTTGACTCAGCACAGGGATCCCAGTGGCTTCTCTTGCAGTTCTCTCCCCAGAGCCTCTGTCACCAGTCTCTCCACAATTGTCTCTAGTCCACTCTGCCCTCACCCCAACCTTTTCCAAGGATCTACTGTCTGTGGCTGTCCCCTATGGTGTTAATCTAGTCAATCTGCACTCAGCTGTCAGGCTTAAGCACCACAGGGCCATGGCAGAGACCCTCTTGGGATTGAGGCTAGGGGAGTGGTCCTCCTGAGCAATGGTGGCTGCTGCCTTCTGGGAGATGATTCAGCACCAGGGTCCCAGTGTCCACCCTGTCAGTTCTGTCCCCAAAGCTTCCATCCCCTGTCTCCTCAGGTGTCTCCAGCCCACTCTGGCCCAGCCTGTGCTGTAGCCCTGAGCAAGTGGCTGCAAATTAAAATTTGTGTTTTGGCACTTTAAATGACTCTTTGTGTCTCTAGCCTTCCATCTTTGGCAGAGAGCAACCCTGCCCCCTTTTGGTGTTGGTTGTTATCTGTGTACTTTTGGGGCTCTGGTGCTCTAGGCTGGGAATCCTATCTTGGGGTTTAGACCCCACATTTCTCAGGGGTGTCCAACCAGCCACTTATTTATCCCTCCAGCACTGCTGCCTGTGGGTGCCCCACCAGCCCTCTTGAGTCTCTACTGCACTCTTTACCAGACAGGTTGTGCTGAAGCTGCTCCTTCTGTCTGTCTGAAGTTATAAGGCTTCTCTCTCACTATTTCTCAGTTGTTTGTTCTGGGTGATTTCTCCACAATTTAGTTGTATTTCCAGATTGGTCCTTGGAGGAGGTCAGTGCGACTTCCATACAGTCCTCCACCATCTTCCCTGTTTAGCTTTATTTATTTTCACTTTTTTTCTCCACATGTTTCTATTTAGATAACGTTAAATTTTCCTCATCTTGTATTATGTTCAGTTTTTCATCAAGATCTTGAAATTCATTCATGTTCCCTAACAATTTGTTTACTTGTATCATTTCAATTTGGTAATTTTTTTAGTTTATTACTCTGCTAAAATTATCAATCTGTTCACAGATTGCATACATTTTTTATACTATACTCTCTTTTATGTCTAATTTTTATTCTGAAATATAAAGCTCTTCTGAATTAAAGTGCAATTGACATACAATATTCTGTTGTTTGCAGGTGTGGTACATAGTGAGATTTCACATTTATATGCTTTATAATGTGATCACCAGAAAAAGTCCACTATCCATCTGTCACCACAGAAATTTATTGTGATACTTATAATATTAATATTCCCTATGTTGTACTTTACAGCCCCAACTTATACTTTACAACTTATATATGTTGACTTATATATAAGTTTGTACCTCTTAATCCCCTTAACCTTTTTGCCCATTCCCCCACCACCAAACCCTCATGCAATTATCAGTTTTTCTTTTTCATGGGTCAGTTTGTTTTGTTTGTTTATTTTAGTTGTTTAGAATTCTACCCCTAAGTGAAATGATATAGTATTTGTCTTTCTCTGACTTAATTTTACTTTGCATAATACCCTCTAGGTCTATCCATGTTGTGACAAATGGCAAGATTCATTTATTTTTCAAGGTTCAGTAAACGTCCAGTATGTTATGTGCAGGTGTACACACACATCCACTTCTTTATCCATTCATCTAGTGATGAACACCTAGGCTGCTTCAATAACTTGGCTGTTGTAAATAATGCAACAGTTAACATAGAGGTGCATATATATTTTTGAATTGTTCCAGTTCTGGGGGCTTACATGAAGAACATTTCTTGGTCCTTCTTTTTCTTTTGTTATATAGCCTTTGTTTTAAAGTCTTTTTGTTTGACTAAGTATTGTTATCCCAGCTTCTCTTTATTTTTTTCATTTCCATTTTCAGGAAATATCTTTTCCATTCCTTTATTTTCAGTCTCCATGTATCTTTCAATATGGAGTTTCAAATAGGCAGTATATGTAGGGGTCTCATTTTATTTTATGTTTTTAACCACTCATTTATCCTTTTTTTTTTTTTCTTTGCACTGGAACACTTAGTCTACTTCATTTGAAGTAATTATTGATAGGTATATGCTTTTTTCCACCTTAATTGCTTTCATACTACATTTATAAGTGGTTGGCCTACTATCTTTACTCTATGTTTGCCTTTCCCAGAAAAAATATATTTTTTTCATATATTTTATTATTTCTAGTTTTGGCCCTTTCCACTTAAAGAATTTCCTTTAGCATTTCTTGTAATGCTGGTTTAGTGGTTATGAACTCCTTTAACTGTTGCTTGTCTGAGGAAATCTTGATCTCTCCTTCAATTCTGAATGATAACCTTGCTTGGTAGAGTATTCTTGGTTGTAGGGGGTTTTATTTTCTTTCATCATGTTGAATGTATCATGCCACTCTCTTCTAGCCAGAACAATTTCTGTTGAAAAGTCAGCTGACAGTCTATGGGAATACCCTTGTATGTAACTAGTTTTTCTCTTGCTGTGTTTAAGATTCTCTCTTTATCTTTAACTTTCAACAACTTAATTATAATGTATCTTGTTGTGAGTCTCTTTGGTTTCATCTTGTTTGGGACTCTGTGATTCCTGGACTTGGATGTCTGCTTCATGCCAAGTTAGGAAAGTTTTCAGGAATTATTTCTTCAAATAGGTTTTCTGTCCCTTTCTCTCTGTTTTCCTTCTGAGACTCCTATGATTCTAATGTTAGTACACTTGATGTTGTCCCAAAGGTCCCTTATGCTATCTTCATTCTTTTTAATTCCTTTTTCTTTTTGATCTCCCATTTGGGTGACTTCCACTAACTTGTTTTCCTGATTGCTGATCCATTCTTGTGTCATCTGATTTGCTGTTGATTCCTTCCAGTGATTTTTTTTTTTTCATTTCAACTGTTACACTCTTTAGTTCTGTTGTCTTTTCTTCGAATTTTTAGGTCTTTGTTCAAGTTGCTGAAGTTCTGACTGTGCTTTTTTGTTTGTCTGGACAGTTGAATGAGCATCTTTATGACTGTCACTTTGAACTCTTCATCTGGTAGACAGCTTACCTCAGTTTCACTTAGTTCTTTTTCTGGGGGTGTGTCCTATTTTGTTTGTTTGTTTGGAACATATTCTTTTCTATCCTCATTTTGCCTGTTTGTTTCTATGTATTATATTAGGTGGGTAAGCTAAATTTTGAAAAAGTGGCCTATTCTCTTGTGGGGCCCTTATTTCAATGTCCCCCTTGTCACCAGAACCAGGTGCTCTAGCAGGTGGACTAGTATAGCATCCTGTTGTGGCTGGACCACAACTTCCATCTATGTATAGTATATCCATCTATGGATATACTAGCAGTCAAGGCTGGTATCTGGCCTGCTGGCTGTGAGGCCTGGCCACAACTATTGCAGGCTCACTGGTGTGCAGGGAAAGCCTTTGATGTGGCTGGCTATAAAACCCACCCCTGCTGTTGCAGACACACTGCTGTGTGCTGGTGCTGAGTGGTGCTGCCCACTGTGTGTGGCAGGGCAAAAAGTGCTTTGAAGGGGTGAGACCCTGGGTAGGTCCTCAGGGAAATGCCAGGGTAGGGTGAACAGTTTTAGCAAGGTTAGTGGACAGTGTCAGACCAGCCATGTTAAAGAAAGGGGAAAAAGTGGTACCCACCAGCACCTGTGGCATGAGCAAGTTCCAATAGATCCTTCTTCCTCCAGCACATACCCTAAAATCAGTCAATGTATCACCTTTATGTATGACCTAGCTACTTTTGAAACTTCTCCCTCTGTGCCAGAACTCAGAAAGAGCACAATCTAGGTTTCCTACAACCCTTTGGCTCTCCCAGATGTAAGCTTTGCTGGTTTTTAAAGACAGATGTTATGAGGGCTTGACTTCCTGGTTCAGGTCAACCAGGTTACGGTTCAGCCCCTTCACTCTTCTGGAATGACCTACGTAGTTGTGATAACACTCCCACTCATGAGTCACTGCATGAGGAGTAGGAATCAGGGGACATCCTGACTAGGCTTAGTCTGTACACCTTCTACCATTTTCAATATGGCTTTTACTTTATATCTGTAGTTGTAGACAATCTGCTCTGCTGGTCTTTGGGAGGTTCTCAGAGATAGTTGTTTTACAAGTGGTTGCAGTTTTGGTGTCAATGTGAGGCGGTGAGCTCAGGATCTTCTTACTCCACCGTCTTGAACTTGAAGCCAGGGGCCTTGCTCTTGAATGCTAATTTACCTTGTCTATGAAAACTCATTCCCTGTGGTTGGTGCACTGATCCTGCAAGAAATGTGCCTCTGGACGGGCTCTATTATACTTTTAAACAGATTTATACAAGTTATTATGTTCTTTAAAATTTTTTTAATTAAAAAATTTTTAAAACACAGTTTACATTCAATATTATTTGTATTAGGTTTAGGCGTGCAGCATAGTGGTTAGACAATCATATACTTTATAAAGTGTTCCCTGTGATATTTCCAGTACCCACCTGGCACCATTCGTGTATATTACAATGTTATTGACTATATTCCATATGTGTACCTTATATCCCTGTGACTATTTTGTAACTATGAATTTGTACTTCTCAATCCCTTCACCTTTTTCACCCAGTCTCCTACCCACATCCCTTCTGGCAACCATCAGTCTCTTTCTGTATATCTATGTCTGTTTCTGTTTTGTTCCTTTATCTAGTTTTTTATATTCCACATGTAAGTAAAATCATAGGGCATTTGCCTTTCTCTGAGTGACATACTTCACTTAGCATTATACCCTCTAGTCCATTCATATTGTTACAAATTGAAAGATTTGGCCAAGTAATAGTCCCTTGTATATATACTCATATGTATCACAGCTTTTTTTATTCACTTATCTATTGATGGGAACTTGGGTTGCTTCCATAACTTAGCTATTGTAAATAATGCTGCAGTGAACACAGTGTTGCTTATATTTTTCTCAGGTTACTGTTTTTGGTTTCTTCAGATATATTCTCACAAGTGGAATCCTTGAGTCATAGGCAATTATATTTTTAATTTTTTGAGGAACATTTGTACTGTTTTTCATTCTAGCTTCACCAATCTGCATTCCCACCAACAGTACAGGAGGCTTCCTTTTCTCTATATCCTGGCCAACAGGTATTGTTTGTTGTTTTATTGAGAATAGCCATTCTTACAGGTGTGAGTTGATATCTCATTGTGGTTTTAATTTCCATATCTCTGATGATTAGTGACATTTAGCATCTTTTCCTATGTCTATTGGCTGTCTGTATGTCCTCTTTGGAGTATTGTCTATTCAGGTCCTTTACCCAGTTTTTAATTAGATTGTTTGTTTTTTGGAAGTGAGTCATTTGGAGTTCATTATTAATTTTTTATACTAACCCTTATCAGATGTATCATTCACAAATATGTTTTCCCATTTCCCTGGTTGTCTAATTATTTTGTTGATGGCTTTGTTTGTTGTGCAAAATCTTTTTAATTTGATGTAGTCCCATTCATTTATTTTATGCTTTGTTTCCCTTGCCCAAGGAGATATATTAGAAAAAATATTGCAGTGATAAATGTTTGAGATCTTCTTGTCTATGTTTTCTTCTAGGAGTGTTATGGTTTCCTGTCTTATATTTAAGCCTTTAATCCATTTTGAGTTTATTTTTGTGCACGGTGTAAGAACATGATCTAGTTTAAGTTTTTGCATGTATCTTCATTTTTTGCAATACTGTAATCAAATAGACTATATTTACACCATTATATGTTCTTGTATCCCTATAGCAAATATGAATTGGCCATATAGGCATGGATTTATTTCTGGACTCTCTATTCTGTTCCATTGACCTATATGTCTGGTTTTATGTCGGTACCATGCTGTTTTTTAATACTCACCCAAGAATATGTTTATTGATTTTAGAGAGATAGAATGAATGAGAAAGGGAGAGAGAAAGAGAGGAAAAACATGAATGTGAGAAATATCAATCAGTTACCTTCCATATGCACCCTGACTAGGGATTGAACCCACAACCTAGGTATTTTCCCTGACCAGGAATCAAACATTGAACCTTTTGGTGTATGCCCTCCAACCAACTGAGGCACCAAGCCAGGAAAATACCATTATGTTTTTACTACTATGACTTTAAGGTATACTTTGATATTGGGTAGTGTCAGTCCTCTAACTTTGTTCTTCTTTCTGAAGATTACTATGGATATTCAAGGTCTTTTATGGTTCCACATAAATGTTTGGATCATATGTTCTAGTTCTGTGAAATGTGCTATTGGTACTTTGACATAAATTGTGTTGGATCTATAATTGCTTTGGGTAGTATGGACATTTTAACAATGTTAATTTTTTCCATTCATGAGCACAGCTTATGCTTTTATTTATTTGTGTCCTCTTCAATATCTTACTTTAGTGTCTTATAATTTTTCAAATACAGGTCTTTTACCTCTGTGGTTAACTTTATTCCTAATTTTTTTGACACAATTGTAATTGGGATTGTTTTCTTAGTTTCCTGTTCTGAAGTTCATCAATGGTGTATAAAAATGCAACCAATTTCTGGATATTTATTTTGAATCTTGACACTTTACTGAATTTATTTATCAGTTCTAGTAGGTTTTTGGTGAAATCTCTAGGGTTCTTTTCTCTCTCTCTTTTTTAAATTTTATTTTAATAGTTGTTCAAGTACAGTTTTCAGTCCTTTACTCCCATCCCAGCCCACCCACCCATTCCTCCCTACCTCCCTCCCATTTCCATCCCCCTAGTTTTTGTCCATGTGTCCTTTATATTTGTTTCTATAAACTCTTCCCATTCTTCCCTGAAATTCCCTCCCCTCTCCCCTCTTTATATAGTGTCATGTCATCTGCAAATAAAGACAGTTTTACTTCTTTCTTTCAATTTTGTATGCCTTTTATTTCTTCTTGTCTGATTATTATGGATAAGACTTCCAGTACTATGTTGAACAAGAGTGGTGAAATTGGACATCTCTATCTTGTTCATGATCTTAATAAAATGCTTTTAGTTGTTCTTTAAGTATGATATAGCTTGGGTTAGTCATATATGATTCTTATTATGTTGAGGTATGTTCTCTCTATTCCCACTTTGTTGAGAATTTTATCATAAATAGGTACTGAATTTTATCAAAAGTTTTTTCCTGTATCTATTGGTGTGATCATATGATTTTTGTCCTTCAGTTTGCCTATGTGATGTATTATATTAATTGATATATAGATATTGTACCAAACCCGCAT